>NC_064304.1:44580961-44709535 GCF_023373825.1 Bactrocera dorsalis | reverse complement strand
TCACCTTGAATATTGGCTCGAACAGGGTTATTTTTTTTTCCAGCACGGCCGAAGGCCGCCAACTCGGAAAGGAGTACTACGCGAAAGTACTTCAGTCACCCCGATATCATATAAATTTTGTAATATTATCATAGAGTTTTACTTATTAGTGTCTATTAAATATAAATCACATATTATACATATACATATGTATAAGGAAAAAGTGTTCACAACTCAATTGTAGCTTGAAAAATGTTGGAAAGTCTTTTTATTATAGCTAATATAGAAAAAAGAATCACGTGAAAATACAAACAAAGAAAAATCGTTGAAAACCTACATATTTGGTGTTTAAGATGTGGCAACGCTCGTTTTCCTCATAACTAACCTTTTCAACGATGATTGTGCTAAGTGATTTTTAAATTAATAAATATACCTAAAATATAACAAAATAAGAGTGAAATATGAACTTATTTCAATGTTTAGAGTGTATATTGAAATATACAAAGTGAAAAATGTGAAAAAATTTAGTGAACCATTGTGAAATACTAAGTGTTATTAATACAAATTTTTTAATTTTTAATCGGGAATATTTTAAAAAATATAAATGTTAGCAACATTATTTTTGCATATTCCTCCTCTGGAGATGCTCTGTACATACCCCATTTATACCGAAATCTGAATCGTGCCAAAAATAAATTAACGCGCTATTTGCATACTTCAGTGGTATTGTGGAAATTGCGAAATACCCAAAAGCTATTTATAAAATACCGAATCTAATATTTTTCAGCAGTGGCATCATTGACAAATGTTATAAAAAATGAGAGTTTTGACAGCTCTCTCGAATCAAAGAGTTTCGTGTCAATTTATCTATCATCTTTAACGCAACGCTATACACGGCATATGTATGTACATGTGTGCACATCGATCGTATAAAATCAAACCTTTTCGCCAACTTGTATTGGTATGCGCACAAGCCTATACACAAGTAAATCGCAATAGAACGCATACCGATCGAAATAAATAAGAAAATTTTAACTGCCTTCGTCGACAGAATGCCAGCAGCGCACTGTTCAATACACAAATTCACTTAATTCTTTGACACTGTCCCGTTTTTGCACTAAATAATGTCCGGATTTCCTCAACTCTTTCATATTTTAAAATTATATCGAGTAATATTTTGTAAATCTTATAAAAGTCTACTTGCACATTTACGTATAAACTGAGTCACACGGTTGGCTTGATCTTTATTAAATCAAGCTTACGCCAGCCCTAAACCACACCTTAAAATATACATAGTTGTTAATTTCATCATGCAAAAAATCGGTATGGAAGTTATATCCCAAACAGAATTCGTATTACCTTTTAAAAATTAATTTTTCTGCTCAGATTTTCAATTATAAGGGTTTTCTTATTGGAAACAAAACTGAAAATTAATTGAAAACAAAAATTTCACCCAACAGCGAATAAATCGGACACAACAGAACGAGCACAAAAGTCAAATAATAAAACAACGAAATAAGAAACGATAGAAAATCAGTAGTATTGAGACATTTATACAACCTTGCGAAAAGCAGAAACGACTGGCGTACTGTTGTTAACTTGGCTATAACCGCGTAAGCGGTTTCCACGCCAGTAAAGAAGAAGAACATTTATACTAATGTTAATTCACCATAGAGTTTTAAACCTGAAACCAAGAATGATAATAGACAGACGGCAGCGTTAATCCGGATTAACTGCACTAATGCATTGGAATTCCGGAGTTAGTGAAGTGAACCGTACTAACTCCGAATTAATCATTAAAATTTTAGAGAGTTATGTAGTTGCATTTTCGTTGGCAACATTGTTAAAAATGGCCAATTGTATTCTATTGTGAATGAAAAAAAGCAACACAGTCACCTGTTTTTCAAATTTTTATTAATGAAACAACATCTTGATATGTTTTTATAATAAAAAATGGTTTTGTAACAATTGAAATAGCAACCGCTATATGCTGCTGTTTGTGAGAGCTTTAAACGGTCTGTCACCTATAAATATGGATCTGATTAGGTGCGCAGTTAAACCGGGCACTATCCATTTTTCCAATATTCTTAACTTTTTTGCACACTTTTTCCGCATTACAATCAATTATTGCTATTAATTTCACTCTATTATCTTTTAACGTAGATAATAATAAACGAATTTTTTCGTTAAATTTATATTGATTTTCCAAAATTACCAAAATTTCTTTTAATAATTTATCTTATTCATTTTTATTTCACTTTTTTTTTTAATAAAGAAACAAATTTCACTATCAGCTGTCTAAATGCACAAGCCTGCCGTCTGTCACCATAAAATTTCAATTCGCATTAGCGTTGCTTAAGGCGCATTAATTTTGCTCGTCTGTCAGGGCTATTAAACGGAAAGGACACGGCAGACTTCAAGCGACATCTGACAAAAAATAGCAAAAATCGGTCATTTTTGAGCAGTGTTGCCTACTCAAATTTGGTAAATTCAGCTAAATGCACGAAATTCTTGTGCATTACAAATTCGCATTAACATGGGTCAAATGCGCAAATAAATGTAAATTAAGCCCGTTAATGCAAATTAGCGCTGTCGTCTGTCAGGGCTATTACGCGTTTATAGCCGAGTTAACAATAGGTCCTTTAAATAGTGAATTAGTTTAATAAAAACGTTGGTCATAGTTATTTTAACTAAAACATAACTAAAAAATTGCTGCTTATCAGATATTGAGAAAACGACTCTTACTCTTTTAAAATTTCAATAGAAAAGAAATTACTGTATTATTAATATTCAAAACTTATATTTAAAAAAAGTACCTCCTGAAATCATATAACACTTTTTATACTCTTCAACTCTAATCTCAAGATTAATTTTTTCTAACAGGAATAATAGCAAAAAGATTCTGACATTCAGAATCACCACGAAAAACGTCAAAATTTCACTTATATCTTTTACTTTTATTATAATTTTTCTAATATAATAATTGCTATGGGGTCGCCGCTCAACTTTTTTATTTAGCCACACAAGATATGAAGGGAATTTCTTAATCCATTAGAGTTTACATAGCGAAGTAATAAATACTAGTAATTTTTGTTTTACTAAGGCATAATATTTTTCTTTTTCTCCCAAACCTTCCAGAAATAACTAAATTTTTTGTATCAAATAATGTTAATTGAACTGAGCTCTTTTCGATTAAAAGAATATAAGTTAAAATTTTATGTAGAATACCCCTAATATGTCTTTATGTAAAATGGCAACTACAACAGGGTTGCAATTTTATTTTTGCGTGTCATTGCACGCAAATAAACATGGGTTTGACATATTTTGCAGCCCTTGCAAATATTTTTCTGTGTGTGTTTGTTGTTGTGCCGTTGTAAATCTGCAATTTTTGCACCGTGCACCGGGTTTTGCAAGAGCAAGAGAATACCCCTAGTGATTTTAAAACCGTACAAGACTAAAAAAAAATTTTATAAATTTTTTTCAACCGTGTAACTTCAAATCCGTGTAAAAAGAAACCGTGTAAAAAAGAGTTGGGTGTATATTCCTTTGAAAATAAGAGCTATTGCAACTATTAAAATAATTTCAAAATAGAAAGAAATGCAGAAAAGTGTAACAGCGTGGTGTTACGAACAAGAACACAACTTCATGAACAACTTACAAAAGAGAACGTGTGTGAACTGGTAATGAGTTATCAAAATTTCACTTATATCTGTCAGAATTTAAATTTTTCTACCCGGTCATATTGCTAATCTGGTAACACCTTTTTTGACCAATAAAAGCAAACTACAAATGTCAAACATTGGGGATATTGTAAATTAGAGCTCTAAAACTATTTTGGATTGATAACTTTTAAGCTTCGGCGCCGGTAGCTTAATTGCACATTTTCGCATTATTTTCTTCAAAATTGATGCACATCATCGTAAACGTCTTGGGCATTGCGATACTTAATTGCACAGAACGGTTAACTGTATCTGTTTTGCGTACTGCCACAAAAGTAGCAAATTCTTCAGTTTGTCATAAAAAAGCAGCAGCCAGAAAGGTGAGATAAAAGAACCGCATATACAATCATTTTTGGCGAAAACCATATGCATATAACTAGCTAAATCAAATATTCGTACTGCATTAAACTGAAAAATTATGATTGCTGCCAACCGCATATTTGAAATTTTAGTTGGTAATAGTTCGACGGCAAGAGTTTTGTGGAAAATTCTAATATGCATTTATTTGCTGACCAACTAAAAATAGATCACCACATCACAATATGCTGATTTAGTTGCTTCAACTTTCATAACAATACATTAATCTATTCAAATTACCTACCGCACTTCCAATTTATATCTGCATATCTTGAGTTACTGTAAATTTTCTCAAGGTCATGAGAGTTTGCTAGTAAACGGGAAATCATTTTTTTTTTTTAACATTAAATAATGGCAGATACTTAATTCCGATAACGAAGTTGCATTGCGAAGAAAATTGGCTTATAATCAATTACTCTTGGTTATACGTCACATTGTACTTATAGAGTATAAAATGTAACATCTGTCCAATATTTGCTGATAACAATTAACAGTTGTCGGTCTGCGGAATTATACTGCTTACGAATGCAATAGTGGAAAACATTTTAATTTTAATCAATATTGAAACGTATATAAAGTTATATAGAGTATTAAATTTAATTTGTATGTATTTGAGGCTAAATTTATTGTTATTAATCGAACTGGAGTTCTCGCTTTAATCGATTCGTTTAGTCCAATTAATGGTAATTAGAATAAATTTACTATAGCCCATTTGAATTAGGTCAGTTTCACTGTACCGTCTTATCTTTATTGTGCAAGCACTCACCCTCGTTCTCATATCATGCGTTTATTCCGCTGATAAGCGCTAATTTATTGTTTATAAATTTTTCTACATTACCTTTTATTGCTTTTTCATTTGCAAAACATGATCATTGCTCTCTGCAAGATTTTATAATTGAACGGTGGTAGTTGCGTTTGTCAGCTCCACTTATAAGTTGGACATTTCACTTGAAATTAATTTTAATCAAATTTAATTGTATTTTCTAATAAGCAAAACATACGTAATATAAAATATGCAAAAAAACGAAGCTGACAGTGGTGCAAGGCGTGTTGATCCCCATGTAAGCTTACAACAAATCGAAGTATTCAAGATATGCAACTTTGCTTGCTTATACGTGCTTATAGTAAATACTTACATATATAATGTGAAAACAAAGGGCAGTGTGGAAAAGACGTGATCAATTGTTATTCGAATTGAAAAATTTATTTATCTCATTTACGTACTTACACAAATTGATGATACAAGTATGTACATACCGATGTGTTTGAAAAAATAAAAACAACCAAAGCAAATATTGAAATCAGCGAACAATATATTTCGAAAAATATTTTACTTAAATATTTTCGATAAACATTTGTGTATGGTTCGAGTTAGAAAAAAAAAATAGGTGAAAGTAGTTTTTACTTAATAACTTTGAAATATTTGCAATTAAAACAGTATTGTTTTAGTTATATCTTTGCTTTACTTTATTAAGCTTAAATATGTCGGAAATCTTTCATTCCGAATATTAAAACTAAATTATTTTTTAAAAGCAAAAAATAACATTGTTCAAAATAATACATAAGTGTATATTGGGCTGCGATTTACAATAGCGTCCCCCGATTTCGGGGTTAAAATGATTATGTACGGATAGAGGAGGTCCTCCAGATCAAGAATATATATAAATGTAGTTGCCGCTTAGTCAAAGTCATTTTTGCAATATTTAATATAAAATAAATGGTTAGAAACGAATTAGTGAAGCCTTAGTGGATATAAAAGTTAAAAATATAACTATAAAATTCATTATAAATGGGAGAAACACGCATTTTAATAGTTGAATTTTTGAACTTTAAATGCAATTAACTCAAAAACCATAAATCAGCGGCAACTATATATATGTATTATACTTTCTTAATCTGGAGGACCTCCTCTACCCATACATACCCATTTTAACCCCGAAATCGAGGGATGCTATTCTAAAATTTACGCGTATAATTTCTTTTTCTGAATTTTTTCAATTTTTTTTCTAAAACAAAAAATTTAACTTGTACTTAAATTTTTATTCTTGCAATTTGAATTAGTTATTGTTAATTTAATCGTGGATTATTCTGCAGTTGGTAGAGGAAAGCCTTCTAAGGAGGTAGAGTGAAATAAGAATAGGAAACTTGTTTAAATCGATTGATATTTATCTTAAACGATAGCAAATGATTTAAATTATATTAATAAAAATGAAATACCTGGACAAAAGCGCCAAACACTAATTGTAGATATGCCAATATAGGATACTAAAGCAAAATTATATATTTTGCGTCAGCCAGGCATTAGCTGTAAACTAGATTTGTCATTCAACATAAGTCTCTACACGAAAATCAGTACTAAAAAAGAGACATGTGGAAGTCCGCATACAATTTAAAAAACAGCAAGCCTACTGGTGGCTAAGAGATTGTAGTCAGATGATCAAACATTTAATTATTTGAAGGAAAACTTTGCTCAGTTTCCCAATAACAAGTTGTACAACAAAAAACGTCAAACATGGCGGAGGGGGATGCTTATAATGCAGTTGGTCCAGTTCTCGAAATAAACCAAACATTTTGTTCATGTGCTCACTCCTATTTTTTTCTATACAACTGTACATACTACACTAAACTAAATCAATAGAAAACTAGTCTTTGATTGCAGGGCTTCTACACATATTATCTATGTATAATTTTATCTCAATTCTAAAAAACCCCAAACTTATTTTAGTATCTAGGTATTTTGTTTATTTATTATGTGTATGACTGTTAATTAAAATGTCTGCTTTTGATTATATTTTAGATGGCTGCTGATATCAAATTCAATAGTTCGTTAACATCTTCCGATCCATACTACAAGCCCGTTCTCATAATTGGACAGTTGCGTCACTTAAATTTGTTAAAATTTTCAAATGTATCGTGTAAATTAGATTCACGTGTCGATGAGACCACATTCAAGCATGCCATTGCTTGTTTACATCCTTCACCTACGGATAAGTGTTCACTGTATTTGGATTGTGCCACCGTAGCGGCTGTGCCGCTCAAATGCTCCCGTCATAATACACCTTCGCGTTCGCACGCCATTACTCGTCTAGTTCGGACGCACATTATGCACGCCAATGAAGAGAATGTTGTTATTGTGTGTGATCGTGGCGATCTTTTTGCTAGTGCTTGTGCTGTAGCGCGGGCTTTTCCACTGTATTCTCGAAAAACTAGTGGTGGCCAAAGTAAATCTGAAAATTATTCTCAAGATGAGGTTATGGATAACGATGACAACTACGACAGTGCCAAGCCCATAATAAATGTTGAATTTATTATCATTGAAAAGGATGGACAAGTTTGCGAAGAGCCCCTAAACTCCACGGATATTTTATGTATTGAAGAGGCGGCGCGTGGTATACGTTTAGCGGCACGTATCGTAGATATGCCCTGCAATGAAATGAACGTAAGTCATTTTGTGAAAGAAGCTGAAATCATAGCGAAAGAATTATGCATAAAGCCCACTGTAATACGTGGTGAAGAGTTGCGTGAACGCGGATTTGGTGGAATATATGGTGTTGGCAAAGCAGCCGCTGTGCCACCGGCTTTGGTTGTACTCTCCTATGAACCAAAAGGCGCCCAGGACACTGTTGCTTTGGTCGGCAAGGGTATTGTTTATGATACAGGCGGCTTAAGCATTAAAGGCAAGACAGCTATGCCGGGTATGAAGCGTGATTGTGGCGGTGCTGCGGCTATTTTGGGTGCCTTTTATGCGGCCATAAAATGCGGCTTCAAAGAAAACTTACATGCCGTTTTATGTTTGGCGGAGAATGCGGTGGGTCCGAACGCAACTCGGTAAATTATTTAATTAAATAAGTATTACAAATACTAATTGTTTTCAATAATGATTCGTTATGCTGACACACAGTCCAGATGATGTGCACACTTTGTATTCTGGTCGTACTGTTGAAATTAACAACACTGATGCTGAAGGGCGTCTCGTATTGGCTGATGGTGTTAGTTACGCTCACAAGGATCTGAAAGCAAACATCATTCTGGATATGGCTACTTTAACCGGTGCTCAGGTGAGTACATCCCAATGAAAATCATGATTTATACAAAAATCCAATTAAGGGGGGAGCCTGAATTAGAAGCTTCAAAAATTCGATTTTTTTGAGGATTTTTTTTGGGAAGGAAATAAATACCTGATTAAAGCGAAATTTCTAGGGTTTATGGTTATATATTTAAGCATCATTCACATTTTTTTTTGGATTTGAAATCTTTGATATTCCGCCTTTGGGAAGCAATTGCCCGATGCATTTCGCATGTGCATTTGTCGGACGGCGGGCAGGATGCAGGTCGCAATTTCTATCGGAAACAAAAAATTCAAAAAGATTCTAGTTCAATTAAAAAAATTCCAAAAAAAGTGTAAAATCTTAGAAATTTTATAAAAATTGTAAAAAGTGGTTTTTGACCAAAAAAAATGTTACTTTATGTTGTTTAAAAATATGTTCAAACTTGACATTTCATATTATTTTTAGTTTAACTCGAAGATAATTTAATGCCCCAATTTCATACGACGTTTAGTTTTTTTTCTATCCTGCTCGCCAATTAAGAAAAATCGTAAAAATTAAAAACCGAGAAATCGCGCGTCAAAGTTTTCGCTTTCTGCCCAACAGCTAATAAATCTGCTAGACGCTCTGTCACTATTTTCCTTCTAGCTTCGAAAATATTTCAAATTCTCATCTAAAACTTTGTGGACATATTCTTAGATTATTTTTAAAGAGACTTAAGCAAGAAAAAATCTATTTTTTGAAGCTTCTAAATCAGGCCCCCTTTAATACAATTATTAAATAATCAGTCTCTAAGCACCGAATATTCACCTACATATGTACCATATATCAACACCTTCAACCGATTTTTAGTTCTAAACATTGTAATGTACTTTGTCCTCTTCCTCTGCTTCCCCCGGCGAGTACTGCGTCGAATACTTTCAGAGCTGGAGTGTTTTCGTCCATCCGGACAACATGGCTAGATCATGCGTCCAAGTGGAGCAGGACCTGGCTTCGCTTGGAATATCCAATTAGCGCCACGTAGCGAAAAGAAGAAACGACTGGCGCGCTGTCGTTAACTCGACTATAATTGCGTAAGCGGTGTCTACGCCAGTAAAGAAGAAGAATGTACTTTGTCAAATTGTTCCTTAACCCAAACAAACAGTTATTCAACGAAACACTATTTTACATTTTGAAATTATTATATGATCACGTCCGTCTGTCTGTCCATCTGCATATACCCGAACTCGTTTCTGAGTTTGCTTATTTATTGAAACAGTCAATATTGGTACATTTTAGAATATATATATATATAGATATACATATATATAACTAGAGGACCCGCTTACGTTTTACTGTGGCTGATACATAGATAGTACTACTAATACCATCTATATGATTTCTATTAGTTAGATTTTTGATGAAGAAACAAAAATGAATCAAAAAGCATTTCGTGCGTTAAGAAAGAATTGGTTTTTGGGGTAAAAATACTATTGAATTTGGGCTGTGCATCAGTGAAATCAATCGAGTCCAATCGATTGTCAGCCTGGTGGACTGCATATTAAGAAACGGTTCTCAAGCGTGGAAAGACAAGAAAATCGGCTGGCAAGGTTATGGCATCAGTCTTTTGGGATGCCCGTGGTATATTATTCATCGAATGATAAATGAGCCAGTTTTAATTCATTGCATTGTGTATTTGATTGCAGTTCTATTCTACCATTCCCAATATTTAGCAATTTTATTATTTTTCAGGAAGGATCAGTTTGAAATTGTACACATATACATATGTATTCATCGTTCCCGTTTAAATATTGCATTGCTCTGTGCAATGCTTCGAAAAGATTTCTGTATATCTCAAATTTTTTATCAACACTTCAGTTATGCCGCTATTTTTTTATGCCAGACCTTTTGCAATTTTAAATTGCCTGTCAAGATACCCCCTCCAATAGTTAGCAGGTATGAAAAAAATGTTATAGCTACCCATAGATGTATGAATCACCCAATTTATTACTTAAGAACGAACAACTCTGTCCACAATATAAAAACTTGATCCACAGATGTTGCCTTTTATTTTGGCATCGTTTTCTTTAATGCACGTTTACGTCAATTTAAGGTTTGAATATTGGATACTGCGATGGTAGCGCCATCTATCGGTCAAACATTCCAAAATGAACAATTGATTAAAAATGAAAAAATAATTTGAAAAACATTTTCGAGTGGACCAAATTGTAAATCTAAACCATTCTCGAATCTCCTTGAACATACACACAAAATTTCATCAAAATCGGTCCATCCGTTTAGGAGCAGTTCAAATGCAAACACACGATCAGAAGATTTATATATACACTCAGCGAAAAAAAAACCCACGCAGTCGAAAATTTTCTAATATTCCTATTTTTAACTGTCACTGTTTGCTCAAAATCCACTAGTTGTCTTATTTAGCTGTTTTGTCATGTGACTACATTATTTTACTTTTATTTTTAAAACCGTTAGCGTCCGCACGTGTTTATTACAGAATTTGAGTTTTTTTCTTTTGGATCAGTTGTGAAATTAACTTGTTTTCACAACTGAAAAAATTGAAATTGAATTGAACATGGTGGTGTCAACAAAAAAGAAGGCAGAAATCGTAGCTTTATATAAAAAAAATTATCCAAAGGTCAAAAAGCTCGTGAAAGAGGCATAAGAGATTGGAACGTGCGTATTATAATTAAAAATTATACGTATTTTAATTGAATAACTCGAAAAAACGGCAGTGGTCGTCGGAAAACAGTAAAACCTCGTAAAAACGACAAATTAAACGGATGTGCATTAATGATCGCTTTCAACATGCTGGAACAATCAATGCTACATTTTACGAAACCACGGGTAAAAATAACTACAAGTTCTTTACAAAATGTGCTGAATAATCTTGGATTCCGAGCGCGACGTCCAGCCAAAAAGCCACTTCTCATTATACGAATGAAGAAATACCGACTAGAGTGGACAAAATTACACAAAACTTGGACAACATCAGATTGGGGAAATGTTATTTTCTCCGATGAGTCGAAATTTAATTTGTTAGAACCCGACGAAAATGTCACAGTGCGTCGTAGGAAAGGGGGGCGTTTTTTGGAAAACTGTGTTTGGCCCACCGTAAAGCATTCGCCTTATTTAATGGTGTAGGGAGCTGTAACAAAATTTGGGTTTGGGCCGCTAATTATTCTAAAAAGATCTGTGAATGCCAAAATATAAATTGGAATTTTGAGAGAAGGAGTTTTGCCAACTATTGAACAGCTGTCCGAACACGCCCAAAAAGTTTATTTTCAGGATATTTCAGCCCCTTGTCATAGAGCCAAAGCGGTAACCAAAGCACAAAAATATTGTAATCGATTTTTCACTAATTTATTACAAACACTTACAGGTTTCAAAACAAAAAGATTTTTATGGAATAGGGTCTCTCACGTGGCCAGGAAACAGTTCAGATCTCAATCCAATTGAGAACTGCTAGCATTATTTGTGCAAAATGATGGTCAAAATTATAAGAGAAAAGCGTCCAAAAAGTCTAAAAGAAATAGAAAACATTGTTGAAGCTGTGCGGAATGAATAAATTAATTAAAATTATCTTCAACGTTTTTTTGAATCCATGCCTAAACAAATAGCCGAGGTTATTAGGAGGAGGGGGTGTTCTACAAAATACTAAGAATTTTTTTATACAAAATATGTTATTTTGATTCGTTATGTATTCTAATGCGAAATAAAAATTATATAAAACATAAAATATGTAAATAACTTGTTTAAAAATTACATTATTGTTCATAACAAAATTTACTTCTGTGGTTTGTTATGTGTGTGTTTTTACATTTTTATCTATAACAAGTGTTAAACTATCAGTTTTTTATATAAAAATGCTTGAAACATAATCTAAATAAAAGTGGTTGACCCTCAAAGAAAAATGTTTATCTTAGAATAATATGAATCCAAGTTTTGCGCTAAATAAAAGCACTCTGTAGAGTGCGTGGGTTTTTTTTTCGCTGAGTGTATAAAGATTGCCATATAAATTGACCGATCAAACAGGTTTAAATCGCCGAAGTAACAGCCCTTGATTGTAGCAGGTTAAACTCGTACATACCGTTTTTTGAGCCCCGTTCCTTCCTTCGTTAGATGACTCTTACGACAATCAAAATGCCAAAAGACCGCGCATTACTTTCACCGATGGGTAGGTTCAGAATGTCATCAATAAGGCGAAGTCATCTAAATCCATTGGCCCTGATTTAATCAGCGTGCTTATCATCTAGGCTCGACGGGAGTAAGCTACCTTACTAAAGTCTTCAACTTGGCGCTGGCCACTTTTCAAATACCCAGTGTGTGTAAAGTCGGAAGAGTGGTCCCTCTACTGAAACCTGGGAAACCCGCTAGCAAAGAGGTGTTTTATCGTCCGATAACTCTCCTCTCCCCAGTAGGGAAGACACTTGAAGCCTTGGCATTTCCGAACTTCACTCACCACCTGAGCCTAGCAAAACTCCAGCATGACTTACGAAAAGTGCCCAGTACTACCACAGCATATTGCGTCATAAACGCACATATGGTTCGTGGCCTTAACCAGAAACCACCCTGTGAGAGAACGATCCTTGTAGCGTTTGACTTGTCAAAAGCCTTTAGCACAGTCAGTCACACAACGCTACTGCAGGACATAACACAAACTACGCTCCCTCCAGGACTGAAGAGGTGGACCATGAACTACCTGAGCAGTCGTCAATCATCCGTAATGTTTAGAGAAGAAAATTTGAAACTGAGAAGAGTTAAACAATGAGTTCCGCAGGGTGGTATCGTTTCCACGCTACTGTTTAACTTATATATCTCGAAACTCCCACAGCCACCATAGGGAGTCTCCATAACCTCGTACGTTGATGATTGCACGATATTGACGTCGGGCAATGGTATCAATGGCATGTGTTTAAAGGTAAACGGCTATCTCTCCGACCTCTCTTGCTTCTCCTCTGCACGGAACTTAACACTCTTCCCCATCAAATCCACAGTGATCATATTTACAAACTGGACAAAGGAGTACAGACTTGACTTTAATATTGCAGTCGGTGGCGTCAAGATTCCGACTCAATAATCCTAAGATTTTAGATGTAATTTTTGATAGTCTATGCTCCTTCACTTCTTATATGAACGCGATTATCGCTAAAGTACAGAGCCGCAACAAAATCCTCGAGTCGCTAGCCGGCAGCACATGGGGAAAGAACAAAGAAACGTTGTCGACAACTTCTAAGCCAATCGGCCGGTCGGTCCTCAACTACGCCGCACCAATATGATCGCCTGGATGTAGAGTAACACAGATGAAGAAGCTTTCGACTTGTTAGGACATTGTACTCTGGACTACGACAGGATGTCTCGTATTGAACACCTACATAGTGAGTCGCTTATGCTCCCAGTTAAGGAGCAAAATGAACTCATCTCCAGGCAGTTTCGCATGTTTTCGCGGATGTTTTCGTAAAATCACAGTACATTGACCGTGGGACGCAACAAACAGGCCGAAATCCTACTTATCCAGAATAGACCCCGACATATCCAATATATGTCTTGCGTGCAATAAGTGCCCGCATGCCCCACTAATCCCAGTCATCTAACACCCTTCTCCCTTTGGTCCGCCCACGTCGAAACAGCACGTTTCTTGGGCCTTCCGTTAGATGATGTCGACGACAACTTATTCTTCGGCATCGACAATTGTCCTTTCTATTGCAACTAATAGAAAGGAGAATAGGAGAAACATTTGCAAGTGTGGTAGAACTTTGTATTCAATTGTTGCCATTAAACTAAAGTATGCTCTAAAAAATGACTCCACCCAATTTTTATAATCTTGCAAGGGAGGTTGAAAATTCGAAAATTCACGCAACAAAAATTTTGGTACTTCTGCAAAATTGTAGAACTTGTTTAAAAAAGCTGAATAATAATTGACCAAAAATATGTTCAAAATTTCGAGTTTTACTCGGTTAGGGTGCGCGCAGAGTGGGCGCTTAAAGCCGAGCCGAGCGGAAATTCGCGTGTTGCGTAAATGGGAAAATGCGCTCGGCTCGGCTTCAAGCGTTCACTCTGCAGGCACCCTTAGGCATGGAGTGAATACATTTTTTTGTGTAATCTGAACTAACATTTTGTCATTCAACTTGGAGCTAGCTTTTATGCTGATTTTTGGAAGTAATATGGTGTTTCCTTTAGCGTTTTTATAAATGAAAATAAATGTTCGATGAGATTGATATCTGGACCCTGTAGAGGTGTTAATAACAGATGGGGTATTAACCACATCTTAACAAGATCGTTGTCCTGCTGGAAGTATAATTTTCCAGACAAACTCCTTTTTTTGCACTTTGTAACTAATTTTTTTTTTAAGAATTTTCAAATAGTATATTTCTTTCTCATAATTTCATCGATAAAACAGGGTGGCCAACACCTGATGTGTACATGCAGCCCCATACCATGACACCTTCACCTCCATGCTTGACCGATAAAACAATGGTATTTAAAGATGACTGCTTTCGTAAACGCAATATGCAAATCATTTATTTGACCATTATGAATGCCCCCGTGCATTGCTTAATAATTATATAAATAACTAATAATAAATAAAATGAAAAACAAGTATGGAAGGCCTAAGTTCGTGTGTAACTGAACACTTTATACTCTTGCAGCTGGCAATAATTAAAGCCAGGGAAATACTTTAATATGTAAAACGTCAACCAAAGGATTGGAATCTAAGAAATTTTATTATACATATACCTTATTTAACTCATACATTGGCCGACACATTCGGCATAAGATTGGTTCGAAAATTCGGGAAATAGTTATAAGGGGCTGGGTCAAGTTTTCGCTCACATTTATCCGTTTTGAGCAAAAAGTTAAACTGTCACGATTAAAACACGCTCTCCCATTTTCATTAAGATAACTTAAATATTGGCTAATATATCCAGCAATAAGTCACCTGGAATTTTGAAAATCTTTATATTAGGTATTTGATTTGATCTGATTTGACCAATTTTTAACATACTATTATCAGAGAAAGGTTATCCCTAATCTTCAATTATATATCTCACACATTGACTGATATTTTCGGTCAAAAGTCTACTATAGAGACTGGGGTCCACATATTCCGTACCTAGAGTCTTGAACAGTTTTGGTTGGATTTGGACAATTTATGGTCAAAAGGTGCCATACTTTAAGAGAATTATTAAAACAATTTTATTCCGTTATATTAATTACTTTCTGATTTGTGTACTGGAACGTAAGATAATCAAATGGTGGTTGGTGTGGTTGTAGTCCGATTTTGCCTATTTTCACACTGTAACATAAGAATATTCGTACTAAATTTAGTCGAAATTCGTTGGTCGGGTCCTGAGATATGGAATTTCATTAAAAAGTGGGTGGGGTCACGGCCATCGATCAAAAAGCCCTCTCATACCATCTCGGAGATAAAATTTAATGGCCCTGACGTTATTATTATTATTATCTTATTGATTTATCGCGTTTTTTAGTAGTTTTTAACAGTACCGTTATATGGGGAGTGAGCGGAGTTATCCTCCGATTTCATCAATTTTTACACTGTCGGTAGGAGTTCTTAAAATATTTCTACTCAGCAAATTAGGTTGTTGTAGCTTAAGTGGTTTAGGAGGTATGTTCATTAAACTTACTAGAGGGCTGTTCCACGTCCACTTTTTAAAAAGTTTTTCCCCACAGGTGCCTCTTGGTACTCCGATCCTCTGTACCAAATTACAGTTTTACAAGGTGTGTTCCAAAGTAAATGGGACCGTGCGACTCCTTCCCTTTTGGAAAAATGCATTTGCCTATAAAACGAAAGCGTTATGCAGACGTAGAGGCCATTTAAAAGGCTTGCACCGGCATACTGGCGACCATACCGACCAACGAGCTAAGACACTCGTTCGACATGCTTTTGGACCGTACAAAAAAAGCTGTATTGAAGCAGAAGGAGACTATTTTGAATAAAATAAATTGATTTCACCGAAAAAACCATTTGTTCTGTTTTTTTTAAGGTCTGTTTACTTTGGAACACACCTTGTATATCTTAATTAAGTGCTTAGTTATGAGTGTTTGTGGTAATGTTCCTTTAACCCACTTAGTAACAACAAAATGATTCCTCATTTAGACGAAAATAACTTATGAATTTGCAACAAACATTTGCCCGTCGGCACTGCCGACCTAGTCAGAGGGTCATTGATCACTTCTTCTAGTTTCATCAAGATAACTCTAGTTATCATTTTGCAGAAAGCAGGCGATGTGACAGATATCCGAAAATTAATTCATCTTAACGTTTTGATCATTTGATGAAGCCTGAGTTAGCAGGTAACGAATCTCATAGGCCCCTATTATGAGTTGCATTCGATCTTCGCTATTCGCTGGCTATCGAAAATTGAAAATGGAATGTCAAATTCGTATTATGAGCTAAGCAAACCCTGTCGAAATTTTCGTTGAGCATCGAAATGGCTGTCGAACAGAATTTACCTATCGACAGCGTAGCGTAGTGAATGGAAATTTGTGAAAATGTAGGTTTTTTGCGTTTATTTATTGCTTTATGGTAACAAATAATTAATTTATACTATTTTTGTTAATTTTATGCAGGTCGAAAGTCGTGAGCACAACCGATTACCCCAGGAAATCTGGTATTACTATAAAAATGTGATTTTGCTTGTTGCATTTCAGCCTCGGTATAATTGAATTTTATCCATCTTTGGCAAATGAAATTCTCCAGGGCATCGAGTACCTCAGATAGTACCACAGACACCGTGGGCTGTGCAAGTCCAAGCATGTTTTCATTCCCTATACTAAGTTGATACGATCCCTGAGCACAAAATCGTAAAACTGTTGCCAATTTTAGTATATTGGGAATAGATTTCGCTCGTGTGCATCGCTGCAGCATCTCCTTTGTAGCGGACAGCAAATCAACAAACGCCTCTTTCGACAAACGGAAGTTTTTTATAAATCTACAAATAAAATTTCCTAAATGTTGAACATGTAGAAACCTCTAACAAATAGCATTGTACTTACGTAGCGGAATCCAATTCCAAAGGGTTGGAAGCGTCCCTTAGCTTCTTTCTATTTCTAGCCAATTCCAGTAAGCTTTCATCCTCCTCTGAAGAATCGTCAAACCACAACTCAGTCGTAGTCATATTTTATTTTAACTTTTATTTATATTTTCTTTATTTATAAAATATTTGTTAGTTTTACTTTCACACTTCGTAAACAAAACGCTTTTAGTTTTTACACCATCTGACAGATGTATACTATCGTGAACATTCAAAATGATTGCAATTCACAATAACGCCAATCTTCATCGAATGAGCGCCGTAATACCAAATGCAAATTCGTTCGACCAGCATTTTCGATCGTTGTCGAAGATCGAATGCAACTCATAATAGGGGCCATAGTGTTTTTTCATCCTCTGACCAGTTAGATCAACTACCAACATCTACGTCAAGCTAGTTATTAAAAAAGAAGAGATTGCTATATATTTTGTTTTTTTTTTTCCTCCTATCTACAATAATTATATTTTAAGATATTATTAACAAATTCGCCAGTACTTAGTTGATGAATCCATTATTGGCTTTCATAAATCAACCTTAGTCACACTTAACCTTTCCGCTGTTTTCGTTGCTCTTGATCAGTAGCGTTAAAACCTTGCCCTATATTCCACTTAAAGCTACCCCATTTCTTTTTAGTTGCCTGACCAACGGATTGGTTGGCCGGCTACTATATTTTGAGCTACTTATGCAAAATTAATGCAGCGCTTTATGAAGTCATAAGGCTAATTGGTACGCATAAATTGCGAGCGATATCGGCTGGTGAAAAGGGGGCAGCGCAAACAACGGCTTAGACAGCAACCACTGTTAGCGAAAACCCATAGTAACCGTAGGAGTGAAAGTGTGTGTTGTTAGCAAAACCTCTAAAACTGTTGTTGCATGCGAATTGAATTTGATACATCGCCCTGTCGGGCTCCGCTTTTGGTAGGATGAAGTGTACATGAACTCAATGTTTATGAATTTTCTGTGCAATTTATTTGAAACATGATGGTGCTATAAGTTGCAATTCCCCGTTGTTGTTTCATTTGTTCTATTGTATATTTTGTATTAGTTTTAAGCCCTAATCGAATACGAGTTGGCATCAGTGCGAAGCGAATTTTTTTATTAAAATAGAATTTGTAAATTTATTTCTTCAATCCGAAAATCGGAAATGAAAATTGGAAATTTAATTTTTAATCATAATAAAGTTATTTTTTAATTTAAAAATTGGAGTAATAAGTTATTTTTAAGATTTTTATATTTCTAACTGAAATACAATCAGGTGTGTTGTGGAATTCAAAACAAAATTGCTTAGCTGTCAGAATTGCAAACAAATTCTGATTTTCAATGGTGTCACAGAATCTGATTGGATTTTCGTCTTTTCGAACATACGCAAAACCAATATTCGAACCACATGTATACTAATGTGACAAATCTTGCAAATGAATACATTTGGATACAATCCTATTAAATTTTTTAATGAGTTCCGAATTAAACGAAGATTTTAAGAGATAATATTTATCGAATGAATAAAGACGCATTTGGGTGTTAAATTACGTTTATTACGTTTTGTAAATCTAAAATCTTTTTAAATATCCGGATTTTCCAAAAACACAATAATTAAGGCACTTCGTGTTTTATACTTATACCCCTTTATAGAAATTCGAAATAATAAAATAACTTGATTTCTTAATCTACATTTCAAATCTGTGAGTGACTATCTTCTTGCTTTGTTTCTGATAGAAAAACAGATTACATTGGTTTCCGTGACACCCAAAACCGATACAAATTCTGTTTCGAATATCAAAACAATAATATCTGAATTCATGACATCTAGTACTTTTTTTTGATCGGTTTCAATTCTGATTCCCATAACTATGAGATTCCACAACACTCCTGAATAATTAAAAAAGTGATTAAATGGAAATAATACCATTTTCCTTAATTTGATATTCTCAGAATTACTGGGATTTTTTGAATTTTTAATTTTTCGAACCGTTATTTGGGAATAGAAATTAGGGGCATGCGAATATTCGAAATTTCAAATTATTCGACGCGAATCGAGCCGAATTATTCGATCCGAGATTCGACCCGTATATTCGCATTATTCGAATAGTTCGAATAATTCGAATAATTTTAATATTTGACTATTTGCATGATTTTTTAATTAGCGCCAGTAGTATCTGAATCTCGTTCATGCATCTGACGTACATCTGTCATTCTCGTTTCAAATATTCAAAAAATCAATTATTGGTTATTTTTTATTAATAGTTTTATTTTCTTTAATTTTGTTCTATTACTGCAATAGAATTATCTAATTAAGATTTTACTTCTTCGAATATTTCGAATTATTCGCATTATTCGAATAGTTCGAACTATTCGAAATATTCGATATTTGACTCGAATATCGAATCGAATCTAAGGATTCGACTCGAATCGAATTGGATTCGCATACCCCTAAAAGGAAATTTGAAAATTTTTTTTACTACGATTTTCGGGATTAAAAATAAAAAAAAAATATTTAAGTTGTAATTGAATTTTATTATAATATTAATTAAAGACTCTGGTGTATCATTTTCGGGGTTCCAACTTTTTTATAGAGAAAATATAGAAACTTAAAATTTAATGGGACATGTTTACTATCATTCGAAAGAACATTCTTTATCATTTATGTTTTGAAGATTATCTCTTTCAAATGCAGGTCGCGGCTACGTCTCAGATGAACCGGTGATAACTCGTTCGAGCATTTCGACTGGTAACTGGCGAATGACACGCGTGATGTGTTGCTTCAAGGCCTGAGACGAAGCGGTATTGTCCGCTTGACCATATACAACTTCATAAATATTATAATTTTTTCGATAGGCTAACATTTTGTTAAAAATTTTTACGACTTTGCATAGAATCTACTAGATCCTTTCAATTGTTCATAGAGATTTCAGCCCACGCCTCCTTGATCACTGGTGATAGTTGTGTTCTCCTTGATGAATTTGCTGTTGCAATAATTCTTTTAATATCTCCAAAAGGTTTCGATTCGATTCAGGTCTGGTGATTGAGCTGCATGCGCTGATATTTTCTGTAATGCTCAGATCTCCGTGTTTAACTGTTTTCCAGTCTACAGCTTCTTCGTCTAAAGATGTACTTTCCAGATACTCTCTTCTTTCAATTTGTTTTCAAATAGACTCCTTCGAATTGTAAGCACTTTTACTTTTTTATTTGAAAATATACTTAGACTCAAACTCAAGTCGTGTCATTCAAACTGTTAACGCTTTTACTTGTTATAATTTAAATTGTCTATTCCAACAAAATAATCAATAATGCAGAAGCTGTTGCTTTTTTATTTTCACAAACACAACTGTATTAATTCATTTTCATTTAAAAGTTAAAGCACTTACAATTTCACTAATTGTTTCTTCCTCTTCTCGCAACTAAATGCATTTGCTTTCCTTTTAATAAGTGGCAACCAACCGGTTGTATAATTCTCGCTTCCTTTCTACCATGTTTTCCTTTCGTCATTTGTTGCTTTTGTTTTCAACGACATTTATTTGATTTGCCCACGATTTTTTCTTATGCACTTTCAATTTGTCTTAATTCAATTTGACTGTTAAAGTTGCATGCAACAAATGTAGTAGGACATTGATGTTAGTTGCCATAGGGAAAAACCACTTCACTTTTACACAAACCCTTTAGTGCATAGCAAATAATTTGCGACGCAACAGTTGCAGCTCACAGCGAACCATATGAGTGCACATGGCCGTTTGGTGCATGGAATTTAAACTAGTAATCGAACTAGTCGTAGAGTAGAACAACGGAATCGATTAATATTTAATAGCCAATGAGTCTTCTTAGCTTTTAACCAATAACTCCATATGGAGCGAATAAAGTTATTCGTCAGCTATTTTTAAGATTAGTTTAAAAAAGTTTTTGAAGAGTGAGGTAAGGACTTCTTTTGTTGTTATTATTAGCGTGTCTATATAAGTAACTATTTGCCGAAAATAGATCCAAGACTCAATGCCAATTCGTTTCATCACATCCTGGTAGTCGGAAAAATTTTTGCTCATGGTAGTATATCAGTCTATATATACAGCGTTTCCTGCTATGTTTCTGTGTTATGGTACCCAAATTAGGTAGACCAGATAGTAAACGAACAGGCATTTGAGCCTTTTGATGTATTTCGTATGGACCGGTAGCGATTTAATATCGTAAGACGATGTGGCCTGACTATTGGTGACTTTTACCATTGGGATGGTTTGATTGGTGTAAGTGAACCAATCTCACTTGAATGACAGACGGTTTGTGTTTCTCTATTAAAAATCATGCACTCGATTTCATATGATTTTCCTTTTGCTGCGCTCTAGTACTATATATGTACAATGTACATATGTATATGGTCTGCGTGCAAACTAAACGCCCAACAGCAGTAACTTTTTTATTAGTTCTATTAGTTATTCTTTCAGTGACAGTTTTTGTAAATACAAATATGTATTTCTGTGTTATTTCATCCACTTCCACTTGTTTTTAGTTTTTTACTTAAATTATGAATAGTTAGAACTTGTCGCACACATCCATAATTTGCTTAGAAATATATAATATCAAACTACAATGGTAAAGTAATCACCTTGATTGCATAAGTCAAGTGTTCGCCACTTTCATTAAGCAAATTTTATAGCAAATTTGTCGAGTTAAATTATTATATTAAATAAAAATATGATTTCTCCTTGCAGGGCATAGCAACGGGCAAACTGCACGGTGCCATACTCACCAACACCGAAGAATGGGAAACGAAAGCGTTGGAAGCTGGTCGTAGATCTGGTGATTTATTAGCTCCAATAATTTACTTACCGGAATTGCATTTTTCGGAATTTGCGTCAGCTATAGCCGATATGAAGAACTCCGTTGCGGTAAGTAAGAGAGAGAGTACTGTATTTATTGCCGTCTAATACAAGCCATTGGCATGGATGAGCGCGTATTCACGTGCACATACATACATGTGTCTACAGGGTGGTGCAAATTGTGATTTTTAACAATTGAACAAACTTAAATTTTTGATATATTGGTATCTTCTAAGGAATCAATATTCCCACTAATTGTGGTTTATGATTTCAGTCCTGTATGTACTTTTCATGCAATAGTTTTTCAAGACCGGCGATTTTAGGATCTATCGTATTATTTGTACACTTCAACTTAAGGGCTTGAATCATGAGTTGTTTATTTATCTTACGTTGAGCCTATACGGCGACTTGCAAACTTTCAAAAAATATCTACGAGGACGCTATTGTCGTATTTGATAATTCGTTTTAAATATTATTCAATTTCGGAATTTTCGAGGATATGGACCACCTTATAGTTCATAAGGCTATCTATTTCTGTACAAAAAATCTACCAAATCAACTTTTGATTGAACATTACTTCGTTGTTCGACTACACAATCTGGTTGCCACTTTTTTGAACTATGTGAAAGTCAACTTTGTTGCCCATCTGTCATAATTTTGACAGTTAATTACAAGTTGCCGGTTGAGCATGTTGTCATACATAAATGCATCTATTTACCGAACTATACATACATATGTGGAAGCAATGCCAGCGACAATCTACTTACAGTTATAGTTTAGTGTCTCTAAAAAGTCAAAGTTGAAATAGCCATTTCCTCTTTCGATTTGATTTTCATCGGAATTTATGGCTCCCTCGTTACTATTACGTGATCTTTGGCTTACAGTAGTTTGTGGTGGAGGAAATCTATAAATGAAATGGTGGCATACATGCAGTGAGTCTCACGCTGCCAAATGGCCAAATGTACTCATCTTACAAATACACTGATAAGCAAAACAAGTACAGAGTTTGAAATACCTGTCAAAAACATTTCGAGTATTTTTAGTTCCACTGATTGACGTGCATGATTGATTTGTGCGAATTATAAATGCTATCGCGTCTTCGGAGAATTCTTAAACATATGCATACATATGTATACATACAAACAGGTATTAAATAAAAGTGAATAACTTCTTATCAAGATTACCGTTTATTTATTGAGCGCTTTAAACTCATTTCGGATTTGTAATCGCATTTATTCGATTTGATTGATTGTCGCATAGATTGTTATGGTGTACCTAAGAGCTGTATTTGGTCTTACCTTAGTATATGTATATATGCTCAATAAGAGCCAAACTATTCGATATAATCCATGGCCATTTGGCCAAAATTTATTTCACATTTAATAATATTATTAGCGGGAAATTTTGGTTATAATTGGGTTTCTAATGTGTAATGCTTTCCTATATCTCTAACAGGGGCCCATATGATTTGGTGGAAAGCATTTTAATAACCATTTCTTTTTAGCAAAGATGCTTTTTGTTTTCTATAAAAAATGTATTTCTGAGAAAGAGCTAAGATCGAGTCAACCCTAAAATTTTCATATCCGAGATATTATAAAATCGTCACAGTTAATTTAAAAGAAATAAAAATTTGGCGAAGCGAATAGCTCAATCTACGCTAGCAGGCAAGCTTTCCCAGCGAGGAATGTGTTGTTGGTGTTGTCATTGTAATATACGAGTATCGTAAATAGCCCGACCAGTCCTCAGCAAAGGAAGCACTCCATAGAAATTCTGAAACAACCCACTACCGTTACTCATAGAAAGTGCGAGTTTTCTGACTCCATCGAGTGTGACTCAATTTATTACTTCTTATTGCTTTGTGCTTTACTTTTATATTCTTTGTTTGCAAAAACAACGGCACTCGTTTCATATTCATGTACCGTGGCGACTTGCAGCTTTGACGCTCACACACACCTCCTGACTAGCATTTATTTAAGAACTGCGTCTATTTTTATATTTTTAACTATACAACTTTGTGTTTTGCTAGATTTTCAGCTTATATTTTTTCTAATAAGTACAATTCTTTTTTGCAATGTTGCAAACTACATTTCCCCTCATTTTGCACTTCCTGTTGGCGTTTACTATTTTCCTTTCGTTACTCGCTGCGCTTGTGTTATGTTTGTAGTTTTTAAAATCGCACCGGATAGCGCCATAAATCAGCACTTGTTTAGTTAGTTGCAGCGGTCGCGCTATCAGCGGCATCGGAATGGCAACAGGAGTCAATACAGCGGAATTCAAACCGCTATTCGAGCGAATATTTTATAATAATTATTTATTTGTGCATCATCCTCATGCAGGCTTGTTGTATGTTTGTAGTTGCTTTCCACAGTCTTCTAGGCCACAGTGCGCTTTCAAAATAACCGTCCGCCCGCCGTTTATTTGCCCGCCAGTTATTTTTTATTGTTTAAATATTGGAAATTGCTCTCTGGTGTAGCAACAGTTTTTCCTGCTCACACATAACCTCAACTCTGCGCGCAATGTCGTAAGCTACTAACATCACATGCCTTTGTTGTTTCAGTACATGTATTTTTTGTCGTTTTGTTTTTCTATTTCTTATTTTTTCGCGGTTAAATATTTGTTGCTCCCCAGAGCTTGTGTTTATAAATTTTTTGTTGTCTTTTAATTCAAACTGGAGAACAATATTCATATTTTTTCGAAGTCACTAAAACAATTTCTTACTCAAAATGGTGTGGAAACAACTGAATCGAACACATGTTCACTTAATGTCAATACAATATCATATATTTATATTATTCTATATGTATATTATCCTATATGTTAAGCGTTTTACCAACGGAGTGGTCAACATGACCTAGCCAACGGAGACGCAGTCCCTTAATTCACTGAACTATGTCAATGTCGTCGTATATCTGGTATAGCTCATCGTTCGATCGACAGCGGTATTTGCCGTTGCTAATCCGCAACTGACCATAAATTTTTCCTAGAACCTTTCTCTCGAAAACTCAGAACGCCAACCCATCGGATGTTGTCATCATCAATGCCTTGGCACCATATAGCAGTGCGTATCTTGGGTGCATCAAGATAGTGGCTCATGCCGATGTTAGGACCTCGAAGCGTCCGGCCGTATAAAATACTGGAGTCGTGTCTTCCATTTATCACAACATGATTGATCTGGTTGGTGGCTTTTCGATCCGGATACAGATAGGTAGCTTGATGAATATTCCTATACTGGAATTCAGTACTATAGACAGCCTATTTCAGGCTCCGCCGAACTCGATCAGTCTCAATCCATTTAGGGATTTTTCATCATGGAAGCTGAATTTACCGACCGTTGTGCCAAAGATACCTTCTTTGCCCACCCCGGCGTCAAAGTCACCAATCTCGATTTTGACATCGTGGCGGGGGCAACTCTCAAGCAGCGCACCAAACGCTCATAGAAGACATCGTTGGTCATAACGTTCTTCTCTACCGTCGGTGCGTGGGCACAAATCAGCGATGTGTTGAAGAACCTCGCTTTGATGCGGATTGTGGCTAGACGTTTATTCACCGGAGTGAATGATAGTACTCACTCGGCGACGGGGTCTCTCTCCCACCACGAATCCCACACCAAACTTGCACTCATTTGTATGGCCACTGTAGTAAATGACACAAGGACCGACTCGCCTCAGTCTTTGTCCCATCCATCGCACATCTTGGATGGCGGTGATATCAGCCTTCACTCTTACGAGGACATCAACCAGCTGGGCAGCGGCACCTTTCCAATTTAGAGACTGGACATTCCAGGTGTATGTCCTTAAATTGTAAACCTTAATGCGTTTGCCGTGATCGTCATCAAAAAGGGGGGTCTCTCAATCGAGGCTGTTTTCTTTTTTTCATTGGGGGTGTTTTTTTTCCCAAACCTAGCGCACCAACCCCAGTGGAGGGATGTTTCGTCTTCTCACTTTATCTTGCCTTCAACCGCATGTTCTTTGGTTACGCAGATGATACTTGGTCTAGAACCGGAAGTCGTGAGCTGCTGCTTATGTTAAATAATCGTTTCTGACCACTCCCAAGTAAATGGCAATCAGAGCACCTTCCTCACTTGTATGAACATGACTCCATCCTTCATGCATTTACGTATACTAACCTAAAAAAGCGCTTGGTATAACAGAATGTGGAGATATTATGTTTATGCATGTCACTGAGGGTCTTTTGTGCACGGGGTTGTATTTTCGGGATTGTACAAAAGAAGAGTTTAAATATTTATTAGTAATTATTAGGTTTTACATATTATTAATCCGGTTTATCCCCTTTGGATTTGTTTTCTATAAAGCATTCGTTTTAGTCTAAAGTTTTATCAATAATAATCATGTTTGTATTTACAATTTTTAAGAATTTTTTCATATGCGCCAATTACAATTACAACGCCGTCTAATAAAGGGTTACCCAAAATTAACACAAGATTGGAACTAAGTAGAAAACGCAGTTAATAGTCTTTCTTATTCTGCATGAATATGTTTGAATTTCATTGACGCAACATTGAATCTCCTCCTTTAAAGCTCTGTGAGATTGTTGCAATAGACCTGTGATTTCAAATAACCTCAACATCCTCTTCTAGGGACCCAATTCCGGTCATCAAAATTAGAGAAGGCCTGGAAATGTCTCATGCTGCAATTGAAATGTTTCACGGGCTGTATGACATGTGGAACCGTCTTGTTGAAAGCACGAATTGGCCATATAAATATCATACAATTTCACAGTCACTGCTTGACCAGCCGCAGTCTCGCTCCGGCATTGCCCACTGTGCGACGTGCCGTATCGCTGTGTATCTCCAGAAGTTTCACGGGCGTACCCCAACAATCTGATACGATTACTTCACACTTCCACGAGCATTTTTTCTTCTGATTTCCGCTTCGTTTTGCTTCTATTTTAACCTAGTACTGAAATGCTATAAGAAGCTTACCAAGAGTGGGTTTGGTATATTTGTTTTATTTTAATTATACAGGCCAATGTTAAATTTGAGGCAACGCCATAAAAGCGCTAACGAAATGTAAGAAAACAAGGCAGGCTCATATTGCACACAAACCACATAATAACCTTGAAAACTTTTTATATGCAAAAGTTTATCGTAGAAAATTGAATCGAAAGGAAAAAGAAAGAACGCCGAACGAATATTAAAGACAAATAAGCCTTCGCTACATGTTGGCCTCGGTGTTGGTGTCTGTGCCAGGCAAAAGCGAAAAAGCTGAAGACCAAAACGCAAGCATACATCAAGGCGTGTAAACAATATTGAAAAGTTTAATCGCTGACAACACGTCAAAGTTGCGTTTGCTGCTTGGAACTGTTTGTTGCCGAACATGTATGGCTTTGCGGTTTGTCTGTTCGTTTCATTTTTATATCCTTATGCGACTTTCGAAATTTTGTTCTGCGCTGCTTCTGCTCGCAGTCGAGTAAGCTTTCTGCACAGTTTAACACGCGGAAACATCTGGGCGGATGTCTGGGAAATCTGGCTGTTATGATGTGCTTGTGATACGGTTTGAATATTGTTTCATTGATACGAATGCCGTGTTACATCGATGAGTGGCTTATAAAAACTTTGAAACAACTTGCAGAGTTTGTGGCGCACAGTGGGTAATTTTTGGAGAGTGTCTTTTGTAAATTTTAATACCACTTTATAGTTATGGGGTACTTCTTGTTTTTAGACTTTTTCTTTTTGGTTTCAAATCACCATTAATCGTAAGAGTAATAATATAATTTCTATAAATAAGTTGTAGCTTGCAAAAGTCCTGTCTTAACTAATATTATGGATAAAATAAGTGAAGATTTTAGGAGAATTGCGATTTATAGTCTCTCTTTACCACTATATCCTTACTTCTTTAACCTTTCTGAAAAATACGCTTTCTCGAGGTTTGCAAAGTATGCGAGCCACATTTTCAAGTTTGAAGAAAAAAGCCGCATCAGGCCAAATCCAAACCAGTTTGCGTGGTAATGTCAGGTTTTTTCCTCGTCAATTGGTCGAATCATCCAATAATTGCTTTAGTAGAGTCCTCACACTATTTTTCCTATTTTTAGAATGTCGATCTTGTGGATCTCAGAGAACGGTAGCCATTACCTTTACGGCCGGCCGATGGTGCAGTATTTTCCTTTTTCGGAGATTGTTCGCGGATGAAATTCGCTCCGACCACTGTTCCTTGGTTCCTAGCGTTTACCAGTGGATCTTTATTTCATTTGCCTATTCCCTCAGCCATTTTGGGGACCTTCAGTAAGCGATCTCCCAATACGAGCTCTTGCACTGTTGTCACGCTTTCTTCTGCAATTGCCTTTTTCGATGCACGTCGGCGTGGGTTTTCAGAGATTAACGTGCTACCTCTTTGAAATTTGTAATTCATTAAATTTTTTACGGTCGCCAACGAAGGAAAAGGTTCTTCGTTTAAAGCGTTCAAGCGGTTTTCGATTTTCTTCCTGATTTTCAACTCGTTTGAACTATTCTAAAATCCTCGGACGCGTCCTTCTTCACACAAAGTAAAAAATCGATTGAAGTAATTTAGATCTCTCCATGCATTCCTAATTGCCACATCTCCACCGCGGCAGCTCATAATATGCAATGTGAAACATATGGCAGCCAACATTTGTGGCATATAGGCTATGATGGTACTTCATATTGTGAGTTTTATGCCGACTCCCATTTTTACCCCCTGCCAATCTTATAACGAGTATTTATTTCCTTATTTGTTCTGCCTTGAATTTCGCTTTAATGCATTTTATGTTTCATATTTTTCTATTATCTTGAATATTTCATAAATTATGTATCTTCTTTTGTGCTTGTGCATTTAGCATTCAGCCAATATTTGCTTTCACTCTCTAATGCTGGTGTAATCGTACATTTATCAAACAAAAGTTTTATGATGCGAACTCCACTTGTAACTTTAGAGAGGGCATTGTTAAAATGGCTTTGGGATTATTTTGCACAGTGAGAAATGAAAATTGATATCTTTGCAATTGTAGCTTTAAAATAAATTATAAAGTGAATAAATAAATCTTGTAGAAAAGGATCTTTTCTCTTACAAAAATTTCTCTTAGGTTAGGCCAATGAGCCACGCATAAACCAGTTTTGGTCCTTTGCGATACCAGATGGAGTTCAGTTGCTAGGTCCCAGAGTATTAGTTATCATTTAAAGTGCCTGCCCTTGCCGCGAATTTCAGAGACTTTGCGGTCTCACTATCGATACATCCTCCAGTGTATCATGCCATGGGTACCCCAGACACAGTATAGCCAATACGGAAGAAGTATGCGAGAGATGCTCCATTCAGTCTTCGCGCTCTGTCAGTCCCATCTTGCGGGCGTGTGCCGCCACCAAACAGTGACCAGTTAGTATTCCCATCATGTTCCTAAAGTCTCTTCTATTGAGCGCCAATAGGATTTTTTTGTACTTCTGCTACTGCTTTGCAAATGACTTGCAGTTTTGCATCCAGGTAGCTCGTTTCATCTGGTTTTGATTTCCTTTACCATGCTAATGTCGAGATCGTAGGTATTTTCAATGTTATTCACGTTTTCGGATGTTAGCCCAACATCATTCTTGGCAACCTCGTCCGCTTTTCATTGCCCTCGATGCCTTTGTGGCTTGGCACCTAGTAGAAGTGAAGTTGCTTGCTTCTGGTAATACTTTGCGCTGCCGCCCTTTTTTCCAAGACACTTCTGGCCGTAGTTGAAGGCCCCAAAGAAGGGGTATGGTGCGATTTATATCGTCGTTTTAATACATACTATTATTCTCAATGCCTCCGTATGAAAACTTTTTCGATATTACCGTCATGTCATCAGTGGATGGACGACCGGAATAATGCAGGTTTTCGATGACTTCACTACTCTCACTGAATACTTTGTGCCACTCAAATACTTATGTTGTTAAAAAGAAGACACACCAAAACACTTCTGCAACAGTTTTAACGATTCCGTAGCCCTGCTTCCATTGGAAATCCAAAATCTCAAGCTACTCTTTGTTAATTTTTTTGTATGGTACAAATCGCCAGATTGCTTGTTAAGACCAAATTTTACAAGAAGGTAAATGTTATTCTAAGAAGAATTCCGAATCAAATTTGATTAGATGCTGTGGGAAAACGTGATGCTCTGATCTTTAATTGAAGTAAAAAGAACAAAACGAATCAGTTCCTGCAAAACTGCGAATGTCGTCAGATTCGGACGAAGAAATTGTGCCAGTTCTATTTTCAATAATTGAATTTTGTAAACAAAGTATAACCAGAAGCATGATATTATTAAACATTTGAAATTTTTCGAAATTTCACTAAGATGCAGGTGTCAACATTCGAATATTTGCTGTCTGTAATAAAACATTTAAAGATTAATTATAATACTACGATAAGTAAAAACAAATAGCTTTTTAAACTTAAAATCAATGTATTTTTAATTATGAAAATATAAAGTATTAATTATACAAACATTTATTTGGATTCATATTTTATGTTATATAATCCCATGACCGACGATGTAGTTGAGGTACTTAAATATTCATTTTCCTCTTCTTCTTGAAAATGATTCATTCTATTTAGCATATACATTCTGAATAGTCTTTGCCTTTTGCTGGAGAGTTTTTCATAATCAGACAGCAAACTTTTAAAAATAATTCATTTCCATTTTCTTTTGGTTTCTGCTTCTTTTTGGAGTTTAGAAACTCAATCATTCGTCCTGATATCATCTCAGATATACTTGTAGATGTCTTACTCTTCTTCGTAGGTATTGGACTGCTTTTGGCAATACTTACTGCATCCGTAAAATCATATTGCGTCATGTTGGCAGTTTGTTCTTCGACATCGGTGCTATTTACAGGTAAATTACTGCTCATATCACGATGCTGATGTACAAATTCTTTTAAAAAAGACATTGCATCAGCCAAGTACCACTTCCGCTTCTGTTTACTACTCGATCTAGATGGCTTGTTTTTTCCTTCCCTCAAATATCTCGAATACGAGTTCCATAAATTTATCCATTTATTTTTGCATGCTGCTACTGTAAGATATACAATTTGGAATTTTTAAATTATGATGGGTATACAAAAATTGCAATTAATTAAAATATAATTTCAAGTATTTGATAACTGGGGAATCATTTAAGTCGCTTTAGTATTTTTTTCGCTGTGGGGCTTCCACAATTGAAAACATTGTAATGGAAACCTGAAAAGCTTTCTGAGAAATATTATCACCAATTTACCTTCCAAAACCCAACATTGCGAAATGGCTTGGACGAAATTGCAATAGTGGTGTTTTCAAACACTCGAATTTAAAAAAAAAAAACTTATTTAAAAACAATTGAATTTACCACATAACCAAAAGTTATGTGCAGAAAGCTGCAAACGCATACCTTTTTTTTGTCGCCGATGAAGGTTATCAACTTCTTACGAATGTTCCAAGACCTTTTGCACGAAGCAACTTGACAAATAATAGCGTGATCAGCGAAAAACGTAAACTATTTTTAATAGTTTGTTTTCAGTTTTGATATTTTATATTATGAAAAATTGTAATTGAAAACTTAGATGTGTACAAAACTATATATGCGTATTGAGCAATGGCAACATTGTTCAAATGAAAACTAAAAAGAGGCGGATTTCTGCGTTTTTACCACGGACTCAACTTTTGACACATTTTGTTGTCGCCTAATAAAGTAGAAACTATTATATTCGTTGCTTGTGCTTTACATAATATAATTCGGGAACGAGAACATTTGCTTCATGAGATAAGTATACAATCAGGGCAACAAATGAAAATATTGAAAACATAAGACCATCAAATGGTGCACGTTACGTAAGTACGTGAATAGTTTCTATCATATTTTAACTCCACCACTGGATTAGTTTCTTGGCAAAATAAGTACGCTATCTAATTTTTTTTACATTTGTTCTATATGTTTACAAGGGACTTCACCATGTTTTTAAATACTTATCAACATTAAGTATGATTATGTACAAATAGTATAAATAAAATAAAATAAACTTACCTTCACTATTCATTTCGGTAGCTATTTCGTCCCATAGTTTTTCCGTTATTAATTTACTTTTGTGATCTTTATTTTTATAATTATATATTGCGCTCCTTGCTTCGATCAAAAGCACTAATTTTTCCGCGTCAATGTTCATTATAACAATTTGTATCCACAATGAAAGCACAAATAAAATGCGTAATTTTACCTATGAAACCCAACAGTGGAGCTATAAGCAACGAAACGGGGTTTTCTGTCTTGTCTTGTCTGTTTCATTCGGTGTGGGTTGCGCCGTAGCTCAGCATGTATTGACAACTGCTCATAGCTTTATATGTGACAACCCACACCGAACAAGACGAAACGAAAACGCATGTTTGAGCTTTGACTTGTTTGAAGAGCTGTTCTTGAACTTCTTATGTATTTTCATACAGCCAACGCACACCAAATGCGACAAAACCGTCTTTGTTGTCGATCAATATATGCTGAGTAACCCACACCGAATGAAACAGACAAGACAAGACAAGACAGAAAAACCCTTTTCGTTGCTTATAGCTGCACCGCTGTTTTTCATAGGCAAATGTTATAACTTTTTGGAGGAGTTATGCTTTTGTGGTAGTTTGTATTTTGCTTAAAAATCAAATGTTTTAATATTTACAGCAAATATTCGAATGTTGACACCTGCATTCTTGTGAAATTCCAAAATTTTCTCGGATGCATTATCAGTTCAGAAATCAAATATGTAATCAGGGCCGGATTTAAATTTTTGCCGCCCTTGGGTACTGGAAAAAATGCCGCCCCGTCACTGAAATTTCACTCAAAATTATTTAGATTTGGTATTATGTTTTTAAAAAATTACAATATTTAACGTATTGCAAATAATTTATTATACATATGTATAATACTTCAGTATAATATAAAAAAATATAGGTTCTTGTTCGTAAAGGTACAAATTTTGTACTGAGCTTGACTAATAATTGTATTACAATAATTTTTTTCACAGGCAAACACGAGTGACTTTTTGAATTGCAAATTGGTCGATTAAATCTTCACAATCTATTGAGTCTATTTGCACTCATTGTAGAACGTAAGTAGTTTTTAACTCTTTTTAAACAACAAAACGGTCGTTCTGCGCTACAGTTTGTTACAGCTAAAGTAATAAATATTCCATATGCAATTTCTGCGTTCGGAAACTCTGTATAAAGGTTGTTTGCACGCAAAAGTTTCAGAATATCGGAAGGTGAATTTTGTTCCATCTTTTTTTCAGTTCAATAAGCATGCAAGTGCACAAATTCGTCCTCCAATGAGGACTCAAGATCTGAAGAAAAAACATTTTGTAAACGTTTAGCTCGGTTACGAATCTTTTTATTATCCAAATTGCCAAATTCAATAATAATTGAGAACTTTTCATGAATGTTTTCATATGCAACACATCTTTTTCGCAATTCAGAATCTAGATTGTCAAGAATGACATTAAAAGTGTTGACTCTAAAGTGGTATCGACCCGACAGTTGTACATCTCCATCCCGTGATTCATCAGCATGGAATTTTCTCTTTCTTTTTCTAGAAACTGTCGTTTTATATTCTTTTATCTCTGAAATATTTAAAGCAGTTTTTTCATAGATTTCGAATTCATTTCTCGTATCAGCAACAACTTTGATCAAACCACGATAATCGTCTATCACGTCAGCAATGCTACAATCAACTTTCTGCAATTTTTGACTAACAGTACATGAACAGCTTCATAACGAGCTGAGCATCTGGTTGCAGATAAAGATTGTAACGCAATTCTTTTTCCTGTATGAAATTGTAAAACTTCCCAGCCGTGTGTCGATACAGTTAAGAAGTTATATAAAGTTTGTACAGTATTAAAGAAAGAAGCAGCTTCTGGCGCGCATTTTACTGCGTGAACTCCAACTAAATTCATAGAATGCGCAGCACAAGGAGCATGTTCTGCAAGATCACTACTTTCATGAATTCTTGCCTGTAAACCTGAATGAATTCCTGATACATTGTTAGCGTTATCATATGGCTGACTTCGACAGTCGGTGAGAACAAGATCAAAAAACTCGAGAATAGATAATACAGCAACTAGCAAATCTTCAGCTTTATGTCCAGAATTTTCAATGATAGAAGATACTTTTTCTGATAAAAGCTGTGCAAATTCTTCGTAGATAGTTTTTGATAAGTAACTCGTACTTCCTGATCCTTTATTGCCAAATTTTCGAATATGTTCTTTTAGGAATGAGTCAAAAGAAGCAAGAAATTCAATCAGCATTAAAAAATTTCCATTATTTGCTGACCCAAACTTTTCATCACTTCCTCGGAATGGAAGTCCTCGAGAAGCTAAGGCTTTATTAGCAGCGACTACTCTTCTTAAAACATTTCTCCAATAGGAGATTTCTGTCTCTGTTTGAATGACTAAGTCATGGTCTATTCTTTCCTTAGTATCCGATCTTTGCTTAAGGATTAACATACATTTTTTATGAGGTTTGCAGATCTCATGCTCACTAACACGAACGCCTGCATGCTTCCAGCCATTAAATCCGTTTTTCTTCGTTCACAAAACTCAATTATTGACCTTTTTTTCGTTTTATTTCAATGCACACCAAGCGAGACAAAAAGACAAAATGGCGCATTGTGCTTCCCTTGGTGTGAGTTAGAGCACAAGAGGTTTTTGTGTCTTATATCGTCACCTGAAATGCAAAATAACGTATCATCAAAAAATTCGAAATTGAGTGTCTTATTGATTACGCTTCACTACTTCAAATTATATACATAATATTAAATATGTTCAACATTTTCTGGTTCTGCGGTCATATATAAACCAGTTTTAACCAATATTAATATTTTGTTTCACTCATGTTCCATTTTATTCCGTGTTTCATTCATGCCACTGTAAATTTCTGAAAATGTTGTTACGTTAATTTGCATTTCAGGTGACGATATGTAGCTCCGTTTTCAGCTCTGAAGTAAATGCTCAAGAAAAAAAAATCTTATTTTACAACAATTATTGTATCGCGTCATTTATAATAGTAGGGGAGCCCGGAGTGCTAAATTTGCAGTTACTGGAGCGTCATGGAGTCTAGGTGAAGTTTTCCATTTTAGTGGGGAGAAGAGCGGGAAATTGGTGTCAAAAATGTAAAAAAAAAACAGTCACATGAAAATACTCAAGCGCGTCAGTCATTTATGGTATATACGCGTATTGTATTTATGATATTAGATATATATTAATCAGACAATCAAGTCAGGGTTGAAGGCCGTAATGACAGTGTAAAAAAAAAAATAAAAATAAGTTACTCGAGCGCGTCAGATTTTCTAAGCGAATGTTAATGAACCTCTAAAAAGTGTACCATTTAATATTCTGACAATTTCGACGTGGACAAAAGTCATTTATTGATTTTAAAACTTGTAAAAAAAAAGGTGACCTTGAGATACTCGAGCGCGTCAGATTTTTATACACTGGGATGAGCTTGATGTCAGAGTTTTCCCAAAAGATAATCTGACAATTCTATAGAGCCATATCGTTACTCTGACGATGTAACCGTGGCAGCATTCTGTTTGGTTCTTGTTTTTGTTACAGGATGTAATACAAACTGTATACATATACATACATATGTACTCGTATATGTATACAATATTATATGTATTATGTATATTGTATACATATACATATGTATATGTATAGAAAATTTAATAATTTATTAATATGAAAATAGATCTAATTATTAATAAAAAAAAATTTAGAGTTTGTGGAATAAACTTTTTTCATACGTTTCTTCGCTACAGTAAACACATTTGACACTAACGTCACTCATTTTCACAATGGATGTAAAACTGATCGCTGTAAACGAACGAAACAAACAAAAGTGTCAAGCGTTTACTAACAACAACCACGCTATGGTGATTAGTACGCTTGACCTTTTGTCGACGATTTTACCTGTATCGCCCCACGGAAATTGTCAGATTATATGATTTTCGTGATTCTGACAGAATTACCTTTAAAATGAAAAAAAAATCTATCGCGCTCGAGTATTTCAAGGTGACTTGTTTTTATACAGATTTGTCACCCTGCTATTTCTCTAAGCCACCCTCAAACTGTCAGAATATTGAAATATACATTCGTCTTCATGCATTTAACATACCATCTTTTAATCTGACGCGCTCGAGTTTCCCGAAGGATTGACTTTTTTTCTCTAATCTGACGATCCCCCGCAACGCACGCCTCCATATTAAGGGCTCATATTTGGTAGGGGTACATAAAAAGGTGCAATGTTTCTCCCCATATAGTTTTCTGACACGCTTAAGTAACTGCAAAAATCCCCTCTTGGGCTCCCCTACTATAATAAGTAAAGCAACAACTTCCGAACGCATGTTTCAGCAACGAAGTGAATATTCAAAAGGAAGTTGGCCTCAAAATTGTGTTAAAAGTTGTGTCGTATGTAGCGACAAGGGCAATTTCTAGCCCAACTCAATCAACCAACTAATTGTTGCGTGTATGCCTTCCATAAGGAATGTTGATGATGAATGATAAGGTTTATACAACATTTCAATATGAACTATACTTCATAATAATGATTTTAACTAATTTAAGATGAATTTTACGATTATTTTTAATTTCCTTCAAATAACAATTGTTTATTAATTGTTTCTTCGCAAAACCAGGATTGCCAAATACGCATTTTATTGAAAAAATTTATTAAAAATTAGTACTAGATTTCTTTAGAACTGCATACTGCGGTAAATTTTCTTGACCATTTCTTAAACGTTTTTTTATAAGAAGTTTTTACATTTCTTGAGAGCTAGATCCTAAGCTTAAGACTTGTTAGGAAAACAAAAATCTGTAATGATGTAGTATAATGGGTTTTAGGGTAGTTCATACATATATGTATATGGTATAAGCAAGTTTGAAAATTGTATGTATGTGGAATAGATAGATATACATATGGGTTCTAAGGGATGTTTTGAATCAAGTTTATTTATTTTTGGCAATACCACATACTATTAGTAATATGTCATGCTAATAATATGCTCTCTGGGTGTTTTTAAGTTACACTACCAATATAGCATACCATATATGAAGTAAAGTGAGTCGAATTTTCGATTTTATTAATTTTTAGCGAGAAGATACATTGCTATTAGTTAAACATACTGTTATCAGGAAAGGATTTAATCTTAGTTTCCGTAAGATTGCTCGGAGATTGATCGACATTTTAACAGGCTTAAACAGTTGTAGCCGATTTTGAGATTATTTCCTCCTAAACATGGCAACGTGGGGAGGTTAGAGTGCGATTCTGTAACACCTACACTTTAAACTCTTAACATAAAAAACTTCAAGTGCATTGTTAATAGTTCAAATGTCAAAGCCGTAACTGGACTTTGTAAAAATCATTTAAGTATTTCATTTCAAACTTCCATTCAAATGGAATAATATAATATTTGACTTGATCGCATTAAAACAATTCAAATAAATACCATACGCGTACGTACATACATACTTACAGTATGCCTCATAAAACTTTTCATATGAAAATATTTCACAAAAAAATAGTTCAAAGTTGATGTTGAAAGTAATGCACCAACTTATTTACGTATTTTTTATAAAAGTAAAATTTGCATTCTCTTGTTTATCAGTTGTGGACAAACAGAAATCAAAAAACACATGCAGTATTGTCTCAAAAATCTTTATAGATTTCACCAAAATTCAAGTTCCAATCAGTAAACGCGTCTTTTTTTTTATAGTATTTGGTGTGACCACCTGAATTTTTCTCTATTACCCCTCTGGAGCATCTTTGAAATACTTTTTAAAGACATAATCGAGTGAAATCCTCCATTTCTCTTTGATGCACTGTATTAAAGTAGGGAACCTGCGATATAATTTGAATTTGAATGAATTTTCTGGATCCGGCAGCCCAACTTTTTGCACATTTCTTTGTACATTTTTACGTAAAATGTCTAAATATACTATTTCGTATTATCTTCTTTATCATATATGATAAACCGTTGTAATCAAATACTATTTCGTTATGCACTCGCAGAACGTCCGAATGACATCACAGAAATACGTGAAATTGGCACAGTTATTCGTGTATTTTTGCAGAAGGTTCTAACGGAGGCCTTGTTTTGTAAAATCACTGTCGATTTTTCATTTATATTCGATGAAATAAATTCCAATTCATGAAATTGAAATTAAATTTATGTTGGTAAAATAAATATAAAAATTTATTTCGGAAGATAAAGGGTGATCCAGTTCGAGGTCAAATTTAATGGGGAGTGTTTATTATTATTAGAAAGAACATTATTTGGCATTTATTCTTTGAAGATTATCTCTTTCAAATGTTGGCCGCGGCTACGTCTCAGATAGTCCATCCGTTGAGTCCAATTTTCAATGACTCGCTCGAGCATTTCGACTCGTAACTGGTGAATGACAAATGTCGCCCAGGTGACGAGCTTCAATTTCAGGCATCATATAGTCGGTTATCATTGCACGATAACCATTGATGGTTACGTTCTCACCGGCATCATTTTTGAAAAAATATAGATTGATGATTCCACCGGCCCATAAACCACACCAAACCGTTGTTTATTCCGGATGAAATGGCAGCTATTGAATCTCTTTAGGTTGCTCTTCGTCCCAAATGCGGCAATTTTGCTTGTACCCATTGAGTCAGGAATGGGCATCATCGCTGAACTAAATTTGGCTCGAAAACGTCGGATCTTCTTGGAACTTTTTTAGATATCAGTCCGAGTTGCTGCGAGCGGTGCCGAATCGACTCTTTACGTTCTTCGTGTACACTCTCAGCTACGGTTGCTATATTTTCTTCATGCGTGCTGGATGTAGTCTATTCGGTCGAATATTATTCAACAATGAATGCGGGGTCTCAAGGTGGTAATGGTGTTTTGAAAAGTACGCTTAGTTGGCCGATTATGTTGACCATAAGTTACAGTTACGTGAATTTTCGTCATAAACTTGAGCGATTTGTAAACGGTGTTCAGGGCTTTCCATGATCAAATGCCAAACAATACTGAACAAAAAAATATGGCAGCTTGATACGACTCACGAGTGATCTGTTAAAAAAGTACCTTGGATCACCCGTTAAAAAATTTGAAAATATGGTGTTCGGTGTCTGTTATTTTTTTGTGATTCTCTGAATTGTGAAAACAATTTTGAAGCTACGCAGAATCTGACGCATTTTGCTTCTCGTTGCTAACACATTCCAATATCTGTTTGATTTCACATAAACAGATAGCATGCGCCAGGAATGTGTTGTGCTGTTAAAAAAATTAATTAAAATTAAATTACAATAATAGAATCTACTAGGAAAACAATAAAATTCTTTAATATTGCTTTGTGAAAAGAGTTATGGGACATACTGTGTGTAGTATGTATGTACATAAAAGAGGGCATTGCATAGCGAAACTCTGTAACATTATCTTTGTTGAATTTGCATTTGTGTGGCTGGCTATAAACTAGCAAATAAATACTAATTGAAAATGCATGCAACCGCCTCTTTCTCCAGTCACACGCACACATACGCGCTTGCAAACTAGTGGTGCATTCTGATTGATTTGACACGCGCATTCATTCATACACACACAGCCCACTTAAATAACGGTTTTATTGCCTGGTTGCCATTGTGATATGTCAAATGAATGTCAATTATATTGACAATAGCCACTTTCGCTTTTGACATTTGATTTCTGTCACAGCCATCAACTGTGTCCAACACACACAAACATATATATACAGGTTCACTTCAGCGTACGCCTGCATTCTTCGCTCATTTCGTGTCAAATCAAGTTAACAAAAGCGACGGTGCTACTCAATATTTTAGCGTTTAGCTTGCGTGTATCCCTTGCATATGAGCGATTTCTCTTCTCTGTCTGCGGTTGACACACGAATATCGAGGACTCATGTTTTGAGAGCAAATATTTTTGATTAGCTTTTTATGACAAAACTTCATGCAAATATTTTCCGTTGTCGTACTGTTCGTTTGCGAATATGTCAGATGCAACCTTGCATTACCTTTGCTTTGTTGTTATTGCATTTCTTCTCTATTGCAATATTAAATTTTTCGAGTTGTATTCGGAAACGAGGTATAAACGCAGTGCATGCTTGGGTGAAATTTGTTAGCATTTCGATTGGACGCTGCTTGGTGATCATTTTTCGAATTTCTGCTGAAATCCTTCACCGTATATAGCTTTATGGAAGCGCATTGTTTCTGTTACTGTTTTGGCGTTGAGACCGACCGTAGATTTGTTCATCAAAAGACGCCTCCCGTAAAGGCTTAAAAATATTTTATTGAATATATGAATAAAACATTGTAAAATAAATATTTATAACTGTTTTTTTTATTAATTTATTTTCAGGATCGTAATAACGCTCAGCCGTCCTGTGCTGGTGTCTTTATTGGCGCTCATCTAGGGTTCGATTATCCCGGTGTTTGGATGCATGTCGATATGGCTACTCCAGTATCGACGGTATGTATAGCAAATACCTATATAATGGAATACTACTGTGGGCAAGAAATAGTAAGACTTTTTAATTTAATTTTGGTGCAAAAGCCCATTCGTCGAAAAATCTTTTACTGGGTTGGTATGACTGACAGTGATATTATGGCAAATGTCTCATTAAAATAATCAGTAATGTTTAGTAAACGTTTGTCTTTCTGAAGTACAAAGTAAATGCATTCGACGATTAAGACTACGAGTGAAATTATTCAGCAAAGAAGTTCCATTAAATTTTGTGCGGGGAGTCAAATTTCTGGTGCCGCAACGTTCAGAATTTTAAAAAGGGCCTTTATAATTGTTTGTCGCGTGCAAGTGTTTTTGATTGGTACAAATCATTTAAAGTGTGTTGAGAAGGCGCTAACGACGAACTACGTCCAGGACGGCTATCAACTGATGTTCAACACGTTAATAAAATAAAGGAATTGGTGGTTGATAACCATTTTACGATTAATTCCAAAACCACTAAATTTTTTCGCGTCGCGTTAACGTCTGTGAAATAATGTTTTCCGACTACCAGGATGTCATGAAACGAATTATTACTAGCGCTGAGTCTTGTATCCATGCTTACGATCCTGAAACTGCGACCATCTGCCGTGTTTCGTGCCAAAGGTGAGCCGAAGCGTAAAAACCACGTGAAAGCAGATCAAAATTAAAATCATCTTGACAGTTTTCTTCGATTATCTTCGTGGGGTGCGCTCCTTCCGACTGGCGAAACCGTCAACAAGGAATACAATTTGAGTGTTATGCATCGCTTGCGCGAAGCTATTCGTAAAAAGAGACCGGAATAATGGGCTGACAACACTTGTCGATTTTGCAGCGTCTCATACTGAGTTGATTCTTCGTTAGTTTTTCGCCAAATTTTCAACTAAAATAGTGTCGCAACCACATTATACTCCTGATTTAGCACCGTGTGACTTTTAGCTATTAAGAAAACTCAAACGACTGTTCTGGGGAAATCGTGAAGTGAATTAAAGACATTAAACGTGAATTGCTATGCGTAAAGCGTTGGGACAAGTGTATTGGCTCCAAGGAAGATTACTTTGAAGGGGACGACATAGATTTTGAAGAATAAATTAAGTATATTAAAATTAGTAACAAAGTTTTACTATTCTTTGCTCATAGTAGTATTATTCGTTATATTTTTCTGATTGCTCCATAGAATTTGTTCTTAGTACTTTATTAATGCTTTATATTTCGAAGCTAATACTCGTATAGGAAATCGCAAATTTTTGATTGTAATGAATTAAATTCGTTAATTATCGGTATGTGTCCAAAATAGGAGTAATTGATTCAATAACTTTTAAAATTATCATTTTACATTTTTATAAAATATCCACTTTTTATTTTGTAATCGTTAACACACACTTTTTTTTACATTTCGCCATCTTTTCGTTGCAGGGTGAACGTGCCACCGGCTATGGCGTAGCGCTCTTACTAACACTCTTCGGCAACTACACAAAATGCAGTCTGCTGCAATCGATTGCACCCAACGATGCGGAACCGCCAACGAAGCGCGTTTGTCGTGATTAGGCAGCAACAAAAATGTTACAATCCCAGTATGACTTATTCCCGAAATATGAAATACATCACCAAGCGAAGTACGGTAGCATGAAACGAAGAGGCGTCCGTCCAGCTTTGCTTGATGCTGTAGCGAACAGCAGCAGCATGAGTTATTAGGGGAGAGAACAACAATGCCAGTAATCGCTTCCATCACGTTTTACGTTATTTCGCAGCGGTTTTTTCTACTTTATTTTCGGTTTATTACTATTTTCGACTTTTTTGTGTGGTTCGGTCTAACCAATGTGTACACTTTTGAGCGCGTTTTCAATTTCAATTGTAAACGATATTATCCGCAAAATTCTACTTACTCTTCTTTATCTTGTATTATGAAGTAAAAGGAATAAGCTTATATAAAAATAAAAAACGAAATATTTATGCTTTATTTAATTTTGCTGCGTCAAATAGCTTTTTCGCCTGACTGCTCACTGATGCTCGATTGCAATTACGTTGAACAGCCGGTAAACATAGAAATGGAAATATGATATAAATATAGAATTATTTGCTACCTTTTATCTTCTACAATCTGCTTCCAATATGAAGAGCATAAGACTATGCCAGTATTATTTCTGTGGACACCTTGTCATCGTGCAATTATGTCCTTGCGATTTTGTCCTCAACCACAAGCACAAGCGCGGTTGTAGGTCGCCTAGCGATTCGAAGTTTTTAGCTTAGAATCTTGTTCATAGCTTAAAGGAGAAATTACAATAATTTGTCTTAGCCAAACGAACTGCATTATGCACTTCCATCTATGTGGTACTAGTGGCTGGCAGTGGTATTAGTTTCTTTCGTGTTGTTTGCGCACAAATTGATTGTGTCGTCCCCTTTCACGAGTATAGGATGTCTTCGTTTTCAATTTAATGACTTCGAAAAGAATGTAAGTAAAGTCAACATCATTCATGCTACCGCAATGTCCAACAATTACGTTCGTTACAATAAATGTTGAAATGATTTTGGAAATTTAGATTTTTACGACCGTTTTTCTTACGCAGAGTGAAGATAGCCGTTTGGTGGTTAAGCAAATAATCATGAAAAATCACCCAAAAGATATCATATGTATGTAGCCTTGGGTACACGAGGGTCAGAAAAATACTAATTCTCCCGTTCGATGGTGTGTCTATAGTCAGTTAAATTTACTGTCGCTTGATACTAAACTCTTTACTGTCTAAATTTCAGCTGTATCGTATTCGAAGTTTTGTTTTGACTGCAAGTGGAAGTTGGTAGGGTACTCGGATTTTAGAAAAACGGAAGCACAACATTGATTGGTGATTTGATTTCGCTATTGGAAGGGAAATCACGCAGTGAAATCAAAAAACGCTTAGTTGCAGTCTTGAGCGATACTTCTTCTTTAGTGAAAACTGATTTAAATAGACGTTAATATGTAATAAGACTCGTTGAATTAGGAATTGATGTTTTTTCAGTCTTCTTTGGTAAAAATACACCTTGCTTGTTATGCAACATACTACATTGTGCAATAATCGCATCAGATAATAACACTGGCTTACAGTGATTTTGTTGCCCTCGATATAAGACCAATTTTGGATATAATCGTGTCATTACATAGGCTGCTATATATGTATATCTCTGGCGTAGGCAACACTAAGTGTTGCCAGGTGCAATCTGACATTTCCATTGGAAAGTTTGACATTTTTTAGCATAACATCACTCAGAACGTTTTGTCATTTAATCGTGAATTGTTTTATTTACAGGGAATTAAAAAATTCATCTCGGCCAAAAAATGGAATTAACTCCTGAACATTTTCGTGCGATCATTTTTCACAACTTTCGACGTGGATTATCACGACAAGAGTGCATCGATGAACTAAAATCTTTGTATGGCTATGAAGCACCATCCTATAGCACTGTGAAAAACTGTTACAACGAATTCAATCGTGGTCGACTCTCGCTCAAAGTCGAATTCCGTGAAGGTCGTCCAAAAACAGCCGTTGTGCCAGAAAACATCGATGCCGTACGTGAACTGATAATGCAAGACCGTCATGTAACATACCTTCAGATAGAGGCATGCCTATGCCTTTCTCCCACCAGGATACATTCGATATTGCATGAACCCTGGCCGTAAAAAAGGTTTGTTCTCGTTGGATCCCGCACAATTTGACAATCGCTCAAAAAAAGGCTCGTGTGGATTGGTGTAAAGAAATGCTGAAAAAATACGATCGCGGTGCTTCAAAAGACGTTTATAAGATCGTCAGAGGTGACGAATCATGGATCTATGCTTATGAGCCAGAAACAAAACAGCAATCGACCGTGTGGGTCTTCCAAGACGAGCCAAATCCAACGAAAAAAAAAACACATTTTTGTTGATAAATATTCCTATTTTCATTATTAGGCCAGAAATGTATATAGCAGCCCTCGTATGAATAGCTTCGTGCAAACGACGTATAACACTCAAATAGTATTCCTTGTTGACAGTTTAGCGGGTGGAAAGTAATTTGGGGGGCACCACACCTGGATAATCGGAGGAATCTGTCAACATAACCTTAATTTTTGAACTGCTTTGACTTGGTTTTTCGGTTTCGGCTCACGATATTCGGCCGATTGATCGTCTGTTCCGAGTAGTAAGCATAGATCCAAGACATCGCCAGTAATAATACGTTCTTAACTAAAAAGTCTCACTATTTTTTGCCCATAGTATTATAATGTGAAATTTCTTCAAAATTTTGTATCTTGTGATTGCCTAGGAAATTTTCGACTATCAACTCAAACTTTTCCAAGCTTCGATTTGCGGAAGAGCTGTGTAATCTATTCAATTCTTCGTTATTATGGATGGCCAATCCTAAATGTCGTCGAATAATTCTTTTCTTTTTGTTACCACGGGCAGCGTTAATAGCCAATTCTAGAACTTCAGCTACTAAATATTCCATAACAGCAATTAATTTACGGGCACATGTCGGGTTTTGACGAGCCAGTTCCAGGTGACGGAAAATAGCTACCACGGAGGATAACGTACAAAACTCGATGATTACGTATGGGCAGATGACCGATTGTATCTGCGCGAGATATCTGCAAGAGTAAGCAACTCAAAGGCCGATTAGGTCATATCTTGTAACATAATCGTGCGACCACTTCGCAGCAGAGTTTGTAAAACATGAATCCACCATACACCAAGAAAGAGTCGAAACAGTGGGCTTCACTCGGCAAACCTGCTCCAAAGAAACAGTATTTTATATGCCAAAGGGGATGGCAAACATTATTAGGCATTTCCTACTTGGAGATCTGCAAAATGTTCACAGGGTTCTATCTTGTTGGATTTTTGGAAAAAGATTTTGGTGCTTCTTTTGTATGCTCAGTATTTATCGGACCGCCATTGTATATAAATACCCCAAAGAGTATAAATATGTACATCTTAGTACGTGTCAATTTCAGTAAAACGCAAAACGTTTACTCAAATTCGCAATTGTTTTCTTCAGATACTTGACATTTTTATAGCATACTTTGTGGCGTTCAAACATGCAAGTTGCTTCACCGACCGTATGATCGTAATCAATTCTTGTTTCTTTATACTTATCTATCTGTAACAATCGTGCAGCCACAACGTAAAATGCCCATGGGTGACCAGCATTTATAGGCATCCACTCAAATTTTGAAAATTGTCCCACAAAGTGTTGAAATCCAATAAAATTAAGTTTTGCTGCTTACATATACCATACACACGTAAAGAAAAGTATATGAGTCTGTAATAAAATAATTTCCACGCAGTTGAGCGTATAAGAGAGCGAACAAGCAAGCAATTGGCGAACAAAAGAAAGGTCAAACTAACTCGTAGTAACGGCACTCTGATTGTCTTTTGCCGTCACACAAAAAGCAAACAGTCAGTCAACTGGCCAGATGGTGTCATTGTCATCAGTAGAGTAGCATAGATGTGCTCGTGCCTTTGAGCGCCTGAGAGGTCAGGACACAGTTTGTGCAAACAAGGACAACCTACGATACCAGCTAAAGACAACATTCCTGGTTATTACAGCATGTGTGGACATTTGTGGATGCGTATATATTAGGGTGCTTCAAAAAAAAATTTTGTATGTTTATCAGATCTATGTCAGTGTTTGATAAAAAAATCCTCGCTCAGGCTTAACTCTAAGGGGTAGCTACTTTTATTAGGTTCCCATTCATTTAACATAGGAATTTTCGTTTTTTCATTCAAACTAAAATTTCATCAATCAATTTTCGTTTCTCAAAAATAACCATCATATATTCAGAAAGTTGGCTTTTCAAACTTTAAAAATTCCCGCGAGAGATCCAAGGTATTTTACTGGTTAAGCATGTGAAGAAAGAGTTGTCATTAATAAAGAATACCATCTTAAAATAATGCTTGGTACTAAGAAATAGTTTGTAGAATGGTTGTTTTACAGGATAATTACTCTCAATTTACGCAAACTATTTATACGAATGCTTACAAAGAGCTTGCGCTGAACCTTCCTCTTGAAAAGTTCCAAGAAGATCTGATCTTTTCTAGCTAAAATTTTGTTCGGCGATGAGGTCCATTTCAAGCTCTAAATATGTATGTAAATAATCAAAATTGCTGCAATTGGACGAAGAGAAATATATAGAGATTCAAGAGCTGGAATTTCATCCAGAAACAACGGTTTGGTGTGGTTTTCGGCCGGTTGAATCGTCGGTTTATATTTCTTCAAAAATGATGCTGGCGAGAACGTAACCGTCAATGGTGACTGCTATCATGCTATGATTTGATGCCTGAAATTGAAGCTCGTAATCTTAGCGACATTTGGTTTCAACAAGACGCCGCCATATCTTACACATTGCATCAATCAATGGATTTATTGAGAGAACACTTCGGTGAGCAGATAATTTCATGTTTTGGCCCAAGATCGTGTCATATCACAGACGTTTAACGTTTTCCTGTAGTGATATGTAAAGTCTAAAATCTTGCGGACAATCTCGCTTCGATTCAAGACTTAAAGCGAAACAACACACATGTCATTCGCCAGTTAGAATTCGAAATGCTCGAACGAGTCATAAAAAATTGGACTCAATGGATGGAACATCTGAAACGTAGCCGCGGCCAATATTTGAAAGAAATAATCTTCACAAAGTAAATATCAAAAAATGTTTTTTCGAAGGATAATAAACATTCCCCAATAAATTTGATACTTCTCTGCTTTTTATTTAAAAAGTGGAGAACATCAAAATGGATCACCCTTTATAACCAAACTCGCTTGAAAAGCAGAGATCTTCCAGCACACTAAAGAGCATTGTGCAAAACGGTTCAACCACAACCGTGAGCTTGTTTCATTTTAAATATAATATATTTAAGACTTTATTACTTATTGTTAGACTTTCAGCATTAAAAAAATGGACTTTATACAATTGATGTTTATAGAGGTAGAAACTATCAATTCAAATTTCAATTAATTTCTGCTATAAATACAACAAATGATTTGTCGTACTTTGCTTCCTTTTCAGTAGTATAAAGTGGGGTTCAAAATCCGATTTCCACCAAAAACTATAAAATCTCAGCTTCGTCTTAAGAAAAACTTCAAAACTTGTTAGTTTCAATCTGCAACTTTTGATGGAAAATTTCAGACTCCAACCCTTCATATCCACGATTCTGTATGTCTTTCCCAAGGATACATATATAAATGTTCCATCCTTTCCTTGCCTTCTCAAATAAGAGCACACTCATACATATTTATCTACAATGCACTGCATCTTTACTCCCATTCACGACTCACTGTTTATTTTCATTTGTTGTTCATTTGTTTATATTTGTTTTGGTATTTATATTTTGTGATTTTTGCTCTTACGAAAATATTGCCCTTTTTCATCTTAGCCAATTTTCAACATTCAGCTAGGGTTTTTGGTCGAATGGCTCCGCTTCCTTGGATGCCCACTTTGATGCCATCATTTTGCGAAGTGAATAAAATATATACAAATTCATAGCAGTACACACATATGTATATAACTATGTAATATGTATATATAACATCGATGCTGTTGTTGTCATTGTATGGGTACACATATGTATATGCATTGCAATTTTTACGAAACGAAATTGTCATCCATTCGCTCAATTTGCAATTTCCATCCTTCGCTTTGCCTCCAACATTTTTAAGTCCAACGCTTGATTATGCTAGAGTAAATGAACGTTGTGTTTCGTTTATAACCGATCTTCTTCACTTATTTATGATGCGCCTTGTTGTTTTCAGATTAATGGATAGACTAAATGTCTACATTCATAAAGCAGATGAACTCTATATATGGAGCACTTTCATGTGGCTAATACCATGTTCCGACCAATAATTTGACGTGATTAAACTACTACCACTACAATTCAATTCACTAATCTAGACTATCTTCACTGCCACTTTTTCTCTTTGTAGTGTCTAAATTCCTGCTTTCTGCAGACTGGATAAGGAAGTGAAGTAAAGCTGGTAGGGAACGAGTGCAAGTGGAAATACTATATCTCCTGTCATAAAATAAACAGTAGTCGCACTCGCGACTTGGCTTTCACGTAACTTTTGACAGCCATAACTTTAAAGGCGTAGATAATTTCGTCTATTTTGGAACTAGCATTAACACCAATGACAACATCAGCTTAGAAATCCAATGAAGAATAAATCTTGCCCACAAGTGCTACTTCGGACTAAGTGGGCGATTGAGGAGTAAAGCCCTCTCTCGATGAACAAAAACCAAACTCTACAATTAACTCATCATCCCCGTCCTGCTATATAGCGCAAATGACAACATCTTCTAGGTCTGCGTTACGAGTTTTCGAGAAGATTTATTGTCCTTTACGCATTTGCAACGGCGAGTATCGCATATGATGGAAAGATGAGCTGTACGAGTTTGACAATGACATAGTTTAACGACTCCGTTTGGAAAGACCTGGTAGAGAGGGACCTGGCAACATTTGGAATCGACAATTGGCGCCAAACAGCGAAAAGGAAGATTGACTGCCGCTCTGTTTAACCGCGAAGGTTTGAAAGGTGGTTTAGAAGACGAAAAACGCTTGGACAGTTAAAAAGAGCTTGAAGGTGTAGAATTAGAAGAGTTAAGATAACCCTTAACCTTTAACGTGAAAATCAAATGTAAAACCTGGAAAATCAGCCAACTCAACGACAAAGCCGATTATACATAACGCCAAGATGATGCTCAGTATTTGTCTGCATCAGAAGACCGTGATGTATTACGAACTTATAAAACTAGGTAAAATCAAATGGTGAAAAAAAAATGAGTTTGTGACTAGAGATAATGCGAAAATTTCCATCATGCCAATGGTCGTCCTTATCTTACAAGACTACACAAATTGAAACAAATATTGATACATTTTATATAAAATTTTGAAAAACCTACGTGAAAATAATTATAGAACCAATAATTATTTAAAAAAAGTTGGATTTAATGTAATCCATTCGAAGTTGTTAGGTAATGTCTTTCAGAAAATGTCACTTTTCTTATATTTCAAAAGATTCAGGAGACTACTATTTAAGAAATATTCATGAAAAATATATTCAACACGCTCTTTTCTCAGCTATCTTATTCAATCTTATTTCACGATTATCTTATATAGGTTTGTTTATTTTTTTATGTTTTTGTCCGTGACAATCTCTTTTGCGTACCCACTGTGTTCAGTGTCCTCGGAGCTAATATGGCATGTACGGAAAAATTCTTACGAGTAGTTCCGCCACCAAACGCAGATCCCAGATAATATTCCTTAAGGCATCAGCAACATTTTTTCCGAAATAAATGGTTTTATTAACACTAGTTATTCCAATAAAAAATACCAAATCTTGCGTTACTCCAATTGCTATATGTACATATCAGCTGAGAGAGATACATGTTTACATTATTATTATTAATATGACTTTTGGCACTTGACAAATGAAACTGTGGGAACATGATCGGAATACTAACTGGTCACTGTCTGGTGGCGACACACGCCCGTTGAATGAGGTTGACAGATCGAGAAGACTGCAGGAAATGTCTAGAGCAAGGCACTAGGGAAACAATGGAGTATCTCTTGTGTACCTGCCACGCATTGTCATGACTACGCTGTAAGCATCTGGTGTCCCTACAGTATGATACACTGGAAGAAATATTGATAGTGAGGCCACAGAGTCTGTTAAAAGTTGCGTCAAGCGCAGACATAGTAAAGGAGACTACTCCTCATGGACCTAGTAACTGAACTCATTCTGATATCACAAGGGCCAAAACTGATCTATGCGTGGCTTATTGGCCTGCCAGACTAAACTAACCTTACCTATTAATGTTACTATAGTCATGTTGTGGCCTACTGCAATTTGCAACAAAGGTACGTTGATTCTTTGGAAAGTTCAAAGAAACGAAAAATAAAACAGATATCAAGAGAAATAATGAGGACCCTGCTTTGAAGAAGAGTTAAGATTACTAAAAAATCGTACACAGAACCTTAGTACTTTCAGAACAACTTTCAAACAGATAGGATGAAGGCAATGAAAGACCAAAGAACTTCATGATAAATAATTGCGAGAAAATCGAATTAAGGCTAGATGGTCGTTTTCTAAATTAATTTTATACCTCAAGTTATAAAAACAAAAATCAGAATCAATGAGCAACATACGCGGGGCATAACGAACGAGTCCTCTGCACCGCCTCTATGTTTTTCTTTCAGTTGCTTTGTTTGTTTTTTTTTTTTGTTAACAAATTTATATACTCTTTTTTCGGTTACCAAACTCATCTTTGGTTTGTTGTATGCAGTAGGAATATGATGTGGGTCAAAGGCAATGATTACGCTGTACGTGAATGCAAGGACGGGGCGTACAATCAGGCAGGGGTCGAGCGATGTGCCGTTGTTGAGTGCCTTCACGCATGCATGCAAAGCTGAAGCAATGTTCTTCTTGCGACCGACTATGTGTACCCGCATTTTGCAGAGTACACAACGCTGTTTTTGTGCGAAGGTCGGTGTTGGTGTGCATCCCAATCTTTATGGCACTCAATAAATGGAAATATTTATGGCTGGTTAAGCAAATTTCGTTTGTAACAACATGCGGCACACAGTAGACGCGGGCCGAGCGGGCGAGTGCGGCGAACGCATACGAGTACGCTGCAGGGCTTTTGGGCGGCAAGAAACGGCAAATTGCGACTTTGATAACTTGCAGGATATTGAAATAGAATAAAATGGAATTTTTAAATGGGCGAAATTTGCGGCGGGTAGCAGTAACAAAGAGAGCAGCATAGAAATAATAATAAATAAATAAAAATAAAACAAAAACAAAAACTGTCGAACATCGCCGCCGGAAAAATGTAATGGCGCAAAAACCTTGTACCATTTACGGATGTTTAAACTGGCCGTGCATATACTCGTACTGTTCGTTTCGTTCGCTGCCGGCGTGAAGGAGCGAAGGGGTAAACGCGTAATCTCTGTAGCCATTTGACTGCCGACTTTTATTTGCAAACTTGGCTAAATCAATGTTTGTACTTTCGAAAGTTATTCTCACACTTTTGCTCACTATTTAGTTTTCTGCCCATCAAACCAATGTTTTATTAAACTTTTTTGCCGCATGTAAACTCGCAGCTTCGTCCAAGTATGCCTGTATGTGTCAATTCTTCTTTGTGTGTGGTCATTTTCACGCCGTTATGTGCTTTTTGAGTTAAGTGTGTTTATGACTTTAACGACATTGTGAAATTGCTGTTGATTTGACATTTATTTATATCTGTTTTCGTTTCTTCTGACCATAAAAAAGAAATTGATAATATCTCTTTTATTACTTTTTATTGCCTTTGTTAAGCTAAATCTATGTTTTCATAAATTTTAAAATTTCCTATGAATGTCGGTGGACTCTCCATGCAGAAGAATAGAAAGAATGTAGAATAGTTTAATTTATTTTTGCTCGTTTCGCATTACACATATATAATTTTAAACTTAGAAATGAGTTTATATATTATACATAAAGTTGTTGTTTGTCGTTGTAAAATATCATATGAGGAAGTGAAGACTCTACCCGTTATAACATCTATGCGACATGTCTTTTCTTTATCTGTTTCTGCAACAAGCTAGTATTTTTGATTTGCTCGGTAATGTATCAGTTATTTGTAGTTTTGCACCGTATTACATCTCATTAAGCTTACAAACTCTCTCTTCTTTCATTTTAATTCGAGGGGATTGAAGAATTTCACATGTACTATTGTGGGTAAAAGGTAGTAAAATTTTTTTCATAACTTTAAAATTCTTAATTTGTCCTTCAAACCTAAAACGGTTTCCCCGAGCGGTCGTGTAAGTTTGCTAAACAGCCAGAAATCACACGGAGTTAAATCAGGCGAATACGATGGTTGCGAAACGATTTTGATTGAAAATTGGAGAAAAACTCATGAAGAATAAATGCGCTTCGGTCTCCTTTTACGAACAAATTTATGAACAGTTTGGCCGGTCGGAAGGAGTACGTAGTGTACCACACCTCTATAATCGAAGAAAACTGTCAACATAATTTTAATTTTTTACTTGCATTGACGTGATTTTTTTGGCTTCGGCTCACCTTTGCCATGTATATTCGTGTATTATTGTGAAAATTGCGTGGGATGCTCAATATATGAAAAATATGTAACAAAGCACACCACGAATTTTTGGTTCATTATTATTGTTAAGTTATACTAAGAATTGCTTTTCCCTCTTTTATTTGATGTGAAAAACCCCAAATTAGTTAAAATATTAAATATGACATCTTGTATTTTTAAAGTAAATCGATAATTGGGCTATAATTAATTTTTACTTTGAACTTTTCAGTGATTAATAGTTAAATTATTTGCTACCAAATTCTACTGACGACTTTTTGATTTTTTACTTGGTAATCGAATCATTTCTTCTAAGGCTTCACTGTTACATGGGGTTTTAGCTGCCAACTTTGAGCAGTCAAATTCTTCAAGTCGAATACTAATCAAAGATCTACAACGACTAAGTGTATATAACGGGTGATTTTTTAAGAGCTTGATAACTTAAAAAAAAAAAAAACGCATAAAATTTGCAAAATCTCATCGGTTCTTTATTTGAAACGTTAGATGGGTTCATGACATTTACTTTTTGAAGATAATTTCATTTAAATGTTGACCGCGGCTGCGTCTTAGGTGGTCCATTCGGAAAGTCCAATTTTGGGCAACTTTTTCGAGCATTTCGGCCGGAATAGCCCGAATTTCTTCGGAAATGTTGTCTTCAAAGCTGGAATAGTTGCTGGCTTATTTCTGTAGACTTTAGACTTGACGTAAGCCCCACAAAAAAATAGTCTAAAGGCGTTAAATCGCATGATTCTTGGTGGCCAACTTACGGGTCCATTTCTTGAGATGAATTGTTGTCCGAAGTTTTCCCTCAAAATGGCCATAGAATCGCGAGCTGTGTGGCATGTAGCGCCATCTTGTTGAAACCACATGTCAACCAAGTTCAGTTCTTCCATTTTTGGCAACAAAAAGTTTGTTAGCATCGAACGATAGCGATCGCCATTCACCGTAACGTTGCGTCCAACAGCATCTTTGAAAAAATACGGTCCAATGATTCCACCAGCAGCGTACAAACCACACCAAACAGTGCATTTTTTCGGGATGCATGGGCAGTTCTTGAACGGCTTCTGGTTGCTCTTCACCCCCAAATGCGGCAATTTGCTTATTTACGTAGCCATTCAACCAGAAATGAGCCTCATCGCTGAACAAAATTTGTCGATAAACACATTTCGAACCGAACACTGATTTTGGTAATAAAATTCAATGATTTGCAAGCGTTTGCTCGTTAGTAAGTCTATTCATGATGAAATGTCAAAGCATACTGAGCATCTTTCTCTTTGACACCATGTCTGAAATCCCCACGTGATCTGTCAAATACTAATGCATGAAAATCCTAACCTCAAAAAAATCACCCGTTTATAAGCTTGCCCAGCGGAAAACAGTTGAGAGCCCAGATAATTTACTGCAAGATCAGCTGTACAACTTTGCATCTTATGAACGGTCAATGCTCAACTCAGTATTATTGGCAACATTCGTCTTTCAGCAATTCCATAGCTGTATTTTGCTGGAAATTGTATCGATATTGGCTTAATTACGTGTTCACCATCTGAGCTAAAATAATACAGACTGACGGGATATCTTTCGCACATACTTGGTCTAGGTTAAAATTTTGATTTATGACACGTCAATGTTCGACCTTAACATCACTTTTGTTCCAACGAATATTTTAAATACATTGGGAAGACCTCCTGTTTTATTGATATTATTCTTCTTTTTAATTGGCGTAGACGCCGCTTACGCGATTATAGCCGAGTTAACAACCGTGCGCCAGTCGTTTCTTCTTTTCGCTACGTGGCGTCAATTGGATATTCCAAGCGAAGCCAGGTCTTTCTCCACTTGGTCCTTTCAACGGAGTGGAGGTCTTCCTCTTCCTCTGCTTCCCCCGGCGAGTACTGCGTCGAATACTTTCAGAGCTGGAGTGTTTTCGTCCATCCGGATAACACGTAGCCTAGCCAACGTAGCCACTGTCTCTTAACTCGGTGAACTATGTCAATGTCGTCGTATATCTCGAACAGCTCATCGTTCCGTCGAATGTGATATTCGCCGTGGCCAACGCGTAAAGGACCATAAATCTTTCGCAGAACTTTTCTATCGAAAACTCGCAACGTCGACTCATCCGTTGTTGACATCGTCCAAGCCTCTGCACCGTATAGCAGGACGAGAATTATGAGTGACTTATAGAGTTTGGTTTTTGTTTGTCGAGAGAGGACTTTGGTTCTCAATTGCCTACTCAGCCCGAAGTAGCACCTGTTGGCAAGAGTTATCCTGCGTTGGATTTCTAGGCTGACATTGATTTGTTGGTGGTGTTTACACTGGTTCCAAGACGCGGCGAGAAATTATCTACAACTTTAAAGTTATGACTGCCAACAGTGACGTGAGAGCCAAGTCGCGATTGCGACGACTGTTTGTTTGATGACTGGAGATATTTTGTCTTGCTCTCGTTCACTGCCAGACCCATTTGTTTTGCTTCCTTGTCCAGTCTGAAGAAATCAGAACTAACGGCGTTGAGGTGTTGAGGCCGATGATATCCTTGAAACCTTGTTTGGTATCGAACGGCTCGGAGAAGTCTTTTCCGATTCTGACGGAGCTTTTAGTGTTGCTCAACGTCAGCTTACACAGCCGTTTTAGTTTTGCGGGGATACCAAATTCAGACCTCGTGGCATAAAGGCAGCTCCTTTTCGTGCTGTGGAAAGCAGCTTTGAAATCGAGGAAGAGGTGGAGTGTGTTGATTCTCCTTTCACGGGTCTTTTCCAAGATTTGGCGCATGGTGAATATCTGGACGGTTGTTGATTTTCCAGGATTTCTAAAGCCACACTGATAAGGTCCAATCAGTTTGTTGACGGTGGGCTTTAATCTTTCACACAATACGCTCGATAGAACCTTATATGCGATGTTGAGGAGGCTGATCCCACGGTAGTTGGCGCAGATTGTGGGGTCTCCTTTTTTATGGATTGGGCATAGCACACTTAAATTCCAATCGTTGGGCATGCTTTCGTCCGACCATATTTTACAAAGAAGCTGATGCATGCTCCTTATCAGTTTTTCGCCGCCGTGTTTGAATAGCTCGGCCGGCAATCCGTCGGTCCCTGCCGCTTTGTTGTTCTTGACGCAGGCAATTGCTATTCGAACTTCTTCATGGTCGGGTAATGGAACATCTGCTCCATCGTTATCGATTGGAGAATCGGGTTCGCCTTTTCCTGGCGTTGTGCGTTCACTGCCATTCAGCAGGCTGGAGAAGTGTTCCCTCCATATTTTAAGTATGCTCTGGGCATCGGTGGCTAGATCACCTTGGGGGGGTCTACAAGAGTATGCTCCGGTCTTGAAACCTTCTGTAAGCCGCCGCATATTTTCGTAGAATTTTCGAGCATTACCCCTGTCGGCCAGCTAATCAAGCTCTTCGTACTACTGCATTTCGGCCTCTTTCTTTTTCTGTCTGCAAATGCGTCTCGCTTTCCTCTTCAACTCTCGGTATATATCCCTTCCCGAACGTGTTGTGATCAATCGTAACGTTGCGAGGTAGGCAGCCTGTTTTCTCTCCGCTACGACACGGCACTCCTCGTCGTACCAGCTGTTGCACTTTCCGAAAACCAATTGTTGCAGCTGTACGTAAGGAGTAAGGAGTTTGAAATGCCGTTCCAAAGTTTCCTTATATCGAGTTGTTGACGTGCTCAGAGAGCAGTAGAAAATCATTCGGCTCTCGGTTGTGATTGCAGCTTCTCGATGTCGAAAGTTCCTTGTGTTTGTTGACTTGCGTTTTTTGATGCGCAGAGGTGGGTGCGAATCTTAGCTGCAACAATATAGTCCGAGTCGATGTTAGGACCTCGGAGCGCACGCACATCTAAAACACTGGAGACGTGTCTTCCGTCTATCACAACATGATCGATCTAGTTGGAAGTTTTTCGATCCGGAGATCGAGCCAGGTAGCTTGATTAATTTTACTATGCTGGAATCCAATACTAGAGATAACCATGTTTCGGGTCTCGGCGAAGTCGAAAAGCCTCAACCTATTTGGGGAAGTTTCCTCGTGAAGGCTGAATTTATCGACCGTAGTGCCAAAGATACCTTCTTTGCTCCCTCTGGCGTTAAAGTCGTCAAGCACGATTTTGACATCATGGCGGGGACATCTCTCATAAGTGCGCTCCAAGCACTTATAATAGGCATCTTTGGTCACATCGTCCTTCTTTTTCATCGGGGCGTGGGCGCAAATCAGCGATATGTTGAAGAACTTCGCTTTGATGTGGATTGTGGCTAGACGTTCATTCTCCGTAGTGAATGATAGTACTCGGCGACGGAGTCTCTTTCCCACCACGAACCCAACACCAACCTTGCGCTCCTTTATATGGCCACTGTAGTACATGCTACAAGGGCCTACTCCTAACTGTTCTTGTCCCGTCCATCACATTTCTTGGACGGCGGTGATGTCAGCCTTTATTTTCACGAGGACATCAACCAGCTGGGCAGCGGCACCTTCCCAATTAAGGGACCGGACATTCCAGGTGCATGCCCTTAGTTCGTAGTCCTTATTTCGTTTGCCATGGTCGTCATCAAAAGGGGGGTCTCTCATCCGAGGCTGTTGGTGGTTTTTCATACGTGGCGGGTTTTTTTTACGTGGCGGGTCCCAAACCCAGCGCACAACCCTAAGTAGGGGACATTTCGCCTTCTCACTTTAGCTCGCCTTCAAACGGATGTTCTTAGGCTACCCAGAGGATACTTGGTCAAAGACCGGAAGTCGTGAGCTGCTTGAGTCATATGTAAAAGAATCGTTTCTGGCCACTCCCTAGTGAATGGCGATCAGAGAACTCTCCTCACTTGCGTGAACTTCTATACATGACTTCATCCTATTCTATTGACTATTTTATTACTTTATATTTTATTAGTCCTCATTACCTAAATTTCGTGTAGCATCAATGAGTTGGCCTCGTGCTTTAGTGAAATAAATAACAGTCCCTTTATCTTGAAAACTCTGGAAAACTTTTTCATTATTACTAACAACTTAGTCATCACTTGGATAAATTCTTAAAACTTTCCCATTCGAGAGATCTTCAGTGATATCCGTTGACACTTTTCCAAAAAGAACTTCAATATGCTTAGACGTCAGCTTTCCACTCTTAAATCATTAAGTACATCTATAAATGTCGTGCCTTCTTCTTTACGTATGTTTTGTTAGAGTTCAACCAGGATGCATACTTTTTTTCAATATTTCTCTATTTATTAGATCTGCTTGGTAAAGTCTAACAACAAGTAATAAAATCTTAAATCTATATAAAACTAAATAAGCTCAAGAATGTGGTCTTGTAAACCTTGCATTCTAGTAGGCCTGTAGATCACTTCTTTTTAAACACGTTTGATAGCAGGAATTTACATTAGCCAATGGGTTTGGATGTTCGCGAAGTTTGGAAATATATCTCGTTCCGCTGTCCTCTATCTCCTTCTTTACCAGAGGAATATCAAGATCTTTGTGAATGTTTTCATTACGCATGTAGTATTATGGTGCACTCGTGATTGTTCTAAGCATTTTAGATTGGAACCTTTGTATTATATCAATGTTGCGCAGATCGTACCCCACAGTTGAATGCCGTACATCTAAATCGGTTCTTTGATTGCTCTGTATAACAGCACTTTGTTGTCTAGGCTAAGATTAGAATTTTTTTTAAAAGCCAATTTAAATTTGCTGCTCTTATTTTCATGGAAGTTATTTTACTCGCTATATGTTTTCGCCACATCAGCGTTCTATCCAGGTGAGTCCTCAGATAAGTTAATTCATTCGCTTGGGGTACTAGAAAATATGACTCCATAATTTTATGCAATTCGTAAGGTAAAACGTTTTTGATTTTTCATAAAAGCCCCTGACCTTATCGAACGCCCGAGCATTATTCTCTCCTAGGCTTATCTATCATGATGATCTGCGACTTTTTCCATGAAATTGCATAATATCCGAAACCAATAATTGAATTATGTAACTCAATTAGCGTTTTTGAGTAATATTATCGTGCCCTGATGCCTTGTTCGGGTTAAGTTCTCTTATGATTCTAGGAACTTTAGAAAACGCAATTAAAAAAGCATATTTAAAAAACCGGCCGACATCATTTTCGTTGTTCAAGTTCTAATTATTTTTTTCCACTAATTTGGTAGTGCTGATCACGAAATTATACCTCATTTTATCGTATCACATCAGATTTTTTTTATTTTCGAGATTTAAGTTTTTTAGATAAAAGTCCTGCGCGTAACTAAAAAGAATCTGATGTGATAGAGCAAATATGTAAGTGTTTTCGTATTTAAAATAGTAAAAATTGGTGATATTTGTGGCTCAAATGCAAACAACGTTCAAAAAATTTTCATATGTCGGCCAGTGTAATTGATCTTTCCTTTAATCTTTCCTCACACTAAACTCCCTCATTCTCTTAAATAATAACAGCAACAACAATAAACATTTGCACTCATTACTTTTAAGCTCGCATACTTTGTGTTAACTTCCTAGCTATAAGGATTGGAAATTGATTTTAATTAATAAAGTTACATTCGAAAAGAATGGTCTTTTATTATAAAGGGTGATTTTTAAGAGCTTGATAACTAGTTTTTAAAAAAAAAAGCATAAAATTTGCAAAATCTCATCGGTTCTTTATTTGAAACGTTAGATTGGTTCATGACATTTACTTTTGAAGATAATTTCATTTAAATGTTGACGCGGCTGAGTCTTAGGTGGTCCATCGGAAAGTCCCAATTTTGGGCAACTTTTTCGAGCATTTCGCCGGAATAGCCCGAATTTCTTCTGGAAATGTTGTCTTCAAAGCTGGAATAGTTGCTGGCTTATTTCTGTAGACTTGTAGACTTGACGTAGCCCCACAAAAAATAGTCTAAAGGCGTTTAATCGCATGAATCCTTGGTGGCCAACTACGGGTCCATTTCTTGAGATGAATTGTTGTCCGAAGTTTTCCCTCAAAATGGCCATAGAATCGCGAGCTGTGTGGCAGTAAGCGCCATCTTGTTGAAACCACATGTCAACCAAGTTCAGTTTGGTAATAAAATCAATGATTTGCAACGCGTTTTGCTCGTTAGTAAGTACTATTCATGATGAAATGTCAAAGCATACTGAGCATCTTTCTCTTTGACACCATGTCTGAAAATCCCACGTGATCTGTCACAAATACTAATGCATGAAGAATCCTAGCCTCAAAAAATCACCCTTTATATAAATGTTCAGGACGACGAGACGATGTTGAAATCTTGTGTTCGTACTGTCTGTCCGCACGTCCGTACATGGCCCCGCTCTCTAATAAGTTTAATGGATATTTCTCTTAAGCCACTTAAACAACAATAAACCAAAATCGCGCAACGCAGTTGTTATAAGAATTCCTTCTGACAGTTAGACAATTTATGAAATCGGATACTCATTCCCCATACAGCGGTACTTTTAAAAAACAAATTAAAGCGCGATAAATCAATAAATTAATACGCCAGATACATTAAGTTTTGCCTCCGAGATAGTTGTAGAGGCGTGACATCGCCCATTTTTAGGTTAAATCTCATATCTCGAGACCCGCATAACCGATTTCAACCAATATTGGTACACGACATTACTATGACATTGTTATGTTACTTCCCGTATAACTTAATTTTAAATTCCATTTGATTATTTAACTATCTAAAGTACAAATCAAGACGCAATTAATTTAACAGTATAAAAATTTGCACAAATAGCTCCTTTGAATGTGTGGCCACCTCACAAAATCAACCTCACAAATCGAACCAAAACTGTTCAAGGCCATAGGTACTAAATAAGTGAACCCAAAGCTTATAGTTGACTGTTTACCGCCCCTTGCTACTGCGATGCTCTGTACCAAATTGCAGCTTCAAATCTTAATTCAGTGCTCAGTTATGGCACTTTATATGTTTTCGGTTAATGGCGATTTGTGGGCGTGGAAGTGGTCCTATTACGCCCATCTATGAACTCGACATTTTTTTTGTGCTAAGGAACCCACATACCAAGTTTCATCGAGATATCTACATTTTACTCAAGTTACAGCTTGCGCGGACGGACGGACGAAAATACAGACAGACAGTCAACGGAATTTCAGCTTTTCTCGTCATCCTGTTCATTTATTATATATATAAATAATCCTATATCTGTAGCAACTGGTTGCAAGAGTATAAAAACAACTCTTAAACTTGTTCAGAAGTTCGCTTTAGTTTATAAGAATGAGAGATATGAGTCTAGTTGATAATAACATTGGCTTTAATGCCGGTTTCAATAAAGTATAGGTGATTTTTTTTAGGCTTGATAAACTTTTTTTTTATAAAATTTGCCAAAATCATCGGTTCTTATTTGAAACGGTAGATTGGTTCATGACATTTACTTTTGAAATGTTGACGCCGGCTGCGCTTAGGTGGTCCCATTCGGAAAGTCCAATTTTGGGCAATTTTTCGAGCATTTCGGCCGGATAGCCCGAACGGAAATGTGGAATAGTTGCTGCTTATAGACTTAGACTTGACGTAGCCCACAAAAAATGGGCGTTCATCATGGTGGCCACTTACGGGTCCATTTCTTGAGATGAATTGTTGTCCGAAGTTTTCCCTCAAAATGGCCATAGAATTGTCATGTAGCGCATCTTGTTGAAACCACATGTAAGTCTTCCCATTTTTGGCAACAAAAGTTTGTTAGCATCGAAACGATTAGCGATCGCATTCACCGTAAACGTTGCGTCCAACAGCATCTTTGAAAAAATACGGTCCAATGATTCACCAGCGTACAAACTGCATTTTTGGAAGTTCTTTCTGGTTGATCTCACCCAAATGCGGCAAATTTTAAGCCATTCACAGAAATGAGTCATCGACTGAACAAAAACACGCGCGGCGATAACCGAACACTGATTGCTTTAATGCCGGTTTCAATGATGAAATGTCAAATAATGAGAATCTACCGTCTATAATCTGTCAAATACTAATGTAAAATCCTAACTCATCACCCGTTATAATCGCTACCGTTATAAGCCACCTTCATCTGTGTTGCTGTGCTTTATTATCGTCGAAATTTCGCTGTTGAGCTTCGAAAATTCCGACGAAAATAAATTTCAACTCATTAAAAATGCACACGAATTTTCATCAAATATCGTCGCCACCAAAAGGATAGCAACAACAAAGTTACGAACCAGACGATATGCCTCACTTGGCACCAAAACTGCTTGGGATGGCAGTACGCACAAAGAGAGAGGAGAAATTAACGCAACGAGGTGCTGAAGTGCAAGTGAACTAAAGTGCAGGTTTCAGGTGAAGCAGCAGCCAAGCAGGCAAGCTCACTTTAGTGCGCTACAGTGGATGGCAGGTGAACGGGCGAACGCGTTACACGGCGGTGTCTGCAGCCAATCGCTCATTTAGTTGGCAGTTTGTAGGTTGAAACGCAAGAAGCTACTTCTGGAGCAGATGTGGTGCTAAGCGCCAAGTAAGAATATAAGTAGTAGATAGTTGTGAAAGTGTTGCATCATGCGAAGCACTTTTAAGCGCAAAATGCCCGTATTTTCATTGCCAACAACTAAGACGCCACAGTGCCGTTGCTACCTATCGCCTTGCCGAGCTCACTTCATGAAGCGGCTCACACCTTCGCGCTACGGCACTTTGGAAATTTGCATGCGCATTTACTTGACTATTTTTATTATGCCACTTCACCACTACTTTTGGTTGCCGTTGTGCTTCTTTTTGCGGCAGCGCCCACATTTAATGCACTACGCTCTTCTTTTCTGCGTGATTCCATGCAGATTGTCTGGCATTGCGCCTGATTTTGTTTTCTTTTTCTTAAACAGCGTTGGAAATAGACATACGTTAAGTACACCACCTGCGGGCGGTGCGCAAAAAAACAACACTCATATAGTACCATGAGGACTGAGAAAAGTGTAAATGCGTCAGATGAATAGGTAATATGAATAGGGTGTTTGCAAAGAAACAACTATGATTGATTAAACAACGGGTGATTCGCAGTGAGATCTGCATGACTACTTAAATGGTCTCAGTTTGGTTTGCGATGGTTAAACCTAGGAACCTCGTGCATTCTGGCGACACATAAAACCTTACTATACGACTTTTTGAAATACATATATACAATTTTCGTTGGCGGTTATTCAATCTTGCCATTTTCTGAAAAGTTGCCAGGAAATACAAATTAATACCTGATGAAATTAGAAACAGAGAGAAATGCCAAAATTAGTCAATTGTTGTACATGTTCCGATAGTTATTTAGCCTCGTCGTTTGAACGAACACGCAAGAGATCTCGAGCTCTCTTGTTATCTCTCTAACACTTGCCTGATGATTTTGAAGTACCGTATCCCTCACTTCTTTAATATTTTCATTAGTTGAACGAGCCATATTTTCAACGATCTCTCGGCAGTCTTTGAGACTTTTTACCTCTCGTAGGCTTGTGTTTTTGATAAAACTGAATCATCGTAAGCCTTTTCCAACACTCGCAACGATTCCGCACACAAAATATTCCAGTCAACCGGAATTCAATTTTTCTCATCATCCTGATACTTTATATAATCCTATATCCATAAATAGGTGATACCTACTACCGTTAATCAGTCCGTCCGTGTAATCAGTAACTTGAGTAAAAATTGAGAAACTTTGATGAAACTTGGTATGCGCCTTCCTCAGTAAAAAGGTACAAGTTCGTGGATGGGCGCAATCGGTCTATTGCCACGCCCACAAAAGGCCCTTAACCGGAAACATACTAAGTGCTATAACTAAGCATATCGAATTCTAATTAGACACAGGAAATCGCAGGGCCACGTGTGAGTAAAAAATTTTGAAACAGTGGGCGTGGCCAGCACAAATATTATGAGAACTTCTACCGATAGTGTAAAAATGGATGACATCGAATGGTATCTTCGCTCACTCCCGATATAACGGATCGGTTAAAAACTACTGAACCAATAACTGAATACACCAGAGACATAAAATTTAACACGCGAAATGGTATGAAGCTTTAGGGAAGCCAGTGTGAAAATTGGAAAATGGGCGTGGCACCGCCCACTTTTTGGTGAAATCACATACCGATTCCGATTTCGACAAAACTTAGTACGTGACATTCCTCTCATATTCCTATGTCACAGTCGTCAGACATAGCTTCGAGAGATGGCAAGAGAGCTCGATATCTCTTGCGAGTTTATTCAATTAATTTGGATATGAAACGCATTCTTGCTTGACTCATCCCGATTAATCTGATTTTTTTTTTAAAGGAATACCGTAAACAAGTCCCTTTGGACATACATGATCATGCGAATTCCGATCCAAAATTCATGGAGAACATTACAACTGCCGATGAGGCATGGAGTTCTGTTAGCCGCATTGAGACTTTTGCCTGAGAATATTCGTCGAAAACGATCGAAAGGATCAAGCCACGATTGTGATTGAATTCAAAGCAATGAATACCATCGATCATCCACTGTATTCACCAGATTTGGATACGTGTGATCTTTTTCATGTTCCCCACACTGAAATTACCGCTCCGTGGAATCTGTTTTCAGTCGATCGAAGAGATAAAACAAAATTCGCTGAAGGCCAACACAGAAAGCGCGGACTAGAAAGATCGTTGGCATAAGTGTATTGCATCTGGTGGGGATTTCCGTCAAGGCGACAAAGTAAATATTGATGAATAATTAATATTTTGCGTTTTATTGACCATTTCAGGGTACTTTTTTAACAACTGCTATACGAACTGCCAGATCAAAATCAGAATAAAGATCTTTTTTGTTATAAAAATAACAAAAAAAAAATAACTTTGAAGATTATTATAGCTTCGGTGCAGGGTAATTCAATGTTTTTATACCTGAACAGGGTATATCAAGTTTGCCACGAAGTTTGTAACACCCAGAAGGAAGCGTCGGAGACCCTATAAAGTATACATATATTTAAATGATCAGTATGTTGAGCTGAGTCGATTTAGGCATGTCCGTCTGTCTGCATATATACGAACTAGTCCCTCAGTTTTTAAGATATTGTTTTGAAATTTTGCAAACGTCATTTCTTTTTCAAGAAGCTTCTCATTTGTCGGAACTGCCGATATCGGATCACTGTAACATATAGCTGTCATACAACCTGAACAATCAAAATCAAGTTCTTGTATCGAAAACATTCAGATTTGACAAAGTTATCTTCACAATAGTTGGCACAGGTTATTTCCTAAAATAATAATGTAATATACGGAGAAATCGGCTTACTATAGCATATAGGTGCCATATATACTGAGCGATCGGAATCTAGTGCTGGTATGGATAACAAAACCTGCCATACAAACTGAAAAATCAAAATTAAGTTCTTATGTGACATGAAATGTTCATGAAATTTAGCCCAAGATATCGCTTTAATCTTCAAGAGAATTGTTAAGGTCAGATTGCCATACAAACTGACCAATCAAAATCAAGTTCATATATGGGCAACTTTGGCTAAATATTATCACAAAATTTGACATGAATTACTTTTTTCATTAAATAGCGAACCAATTTTCTCCGCAATGTAATATAGTTTTTAGGTGTAATGGAACTTATTAATATTCTACATTATTTTTTTTATATTGTAATCAGAATTAACCACTATACAAATAATATATTCTAAACAAATCGGTTATTATATTAATTACTTTCCAATTTGAGCTCTCAACTGAGACAACAAGTTGAAAATTATAATAGGAATATATAGGAATATGTATATATAAATATTATAATTTTTTTCCATTAAGTTTATGTTAATAATAAATGTTCTTAAAAATTTAAATAACTATAAACGTCTAAAAGATCCATTTTCTTTATTAAATAACCTTAATGTTTCTAACAAACAACCTGGCTGAAAAGAACTAGTAAAATGTTTTCCTTTGGATGAAAACCACTGGCCGGTTATGTTTTTAGATTTATTTAAACACATACAAAGTTACTAAAAGAAATGCATCCGTGAAGGGCATATAAGCTTCGGTGCAGTCGAAGTTCACGTTTTTTCTTATTTTTACAGTAAACATTTGAAAACCAAAATTGTTGTTGTGGTGGAGTTTTCTTACATACATAAGTTATATTTAGTTGAATATAATTATAAAGCCTGTAATAAAATAATGTTTCATCAATACCCCAGCAATCTGCAATTTTTCATTCATATGTACATATGTATATATATTTGTGGTCTAGATACATGTACCGAAATTTCTAAGTGTACAATTTATATTACCCTGGTGGACCAATGCGCTCGCCAGTAATAATAAAAAACTGCAAGCGCCCTGTCAGCAATTGAACAAATTGTATGCATTTAATATCGACGTTTACTTTGCGTCCAAATAAAACAATGGTCTGTATATATAGTCGAGCACCGCAACGACAAAAGTTTTCATAAAAAAGATGAAATAAAACATCGCCAACCGATGTGTGTGTGTATGCAGCAATCAAAACAGTAAGGCAAAGTTGCCACGGACGTCATACTCTCTTGCCACTCGCTGTCGGCGAACGCGTTATTACCAGCGCGTTTGTTGTTGTTTGTGATTCGTGTTACGGCAATTATTTATACACTGTCGATAAACAGCAAATGCCAACGGCACAAAAACAATAATTCAGCATAATAGAAGACAAACCGCGCCACTGTAGGACGTGAAGCGAAAGAGTGAGAAACGGCGAATTCAACCATGGCGAACGGCAAATTAATAGAAGTCACTGAAGGGAGCGAGGGTGGAGTAAACGGGGGCGGTGCATGGCGCATGCAAATGATCATAAAGTGCTTGACAAATTTTTAATCAACGCAAGCGTCAACGCTGCAGCTGTAGCCGTCACAGTTAACGGCCAGCCAACGACCGCTGAAGTTAACCAAGCAAAAACAACAACAAACAAAGGGGGCTAAGTGCAAAAACGGTAAAAACAGACGAGGCCACCGCTGCATGGCGACTCCCCTGTGTGGCAAACAAACTCCGCCATTACAGCAGTTAGTGCTTGTTGTTGATAGCAGTTACATAATTGATGTTGTTGTGTGAGTTTTTTGCTAGTACTTGAGGGGTTGGGGCGGATACGCCCTAACCGCAGTGGACACTGCAACCGACAAATCAGAAAACTTAAATTGCTACAACAACAGAAACAATAACCAGTATATAAGCAATATTAAAAAGTTACGGAAATAAGCAAAAACCCAAACAAAAGCAACAACAAACAATGGAAAAAGTTCGCCTTATCTGCAATGTCAGCATGAGTTGTCGCTGCCTCATGTCTTAAAGACACGCGTCGAAAGCGGAAATGCTCGCTGCGAAGGAGCCGCAGAAGTTCCGGCATCGATATTCAGCGACATTGTCATACAAGCGCTGCGTTACTGTTATCGCACACTTTGTAGCCGCTTTCGTCATTGTCGCTATCATCATTAACAGCATCAGTATCAGCGTCGTCACATTCTTATTGTTGTTGTCAGTGGTCTGACTAACGTCCGTCGTCAACAGCAACATCAGTGTGGTCATTAACAGCAGTCAGAGCAGCAGCAACATTGTTCCAGTTTACTTTATTCGTCTTAATTTTATTTTATCTTTTTGTTGTTTCACGCCGGCCATTGTTGTTCCGGTCGGTTATTATTCGTGCTTTCCCTACTTTTTACACCGATTTCTTATGTTTCCGTAATTGTTGCTCAAATAATTGTCACTCTTATTTATCGGCTTATTTTTATATCTTACTAGTGATAAAATCGTAATGTGTTGCCTTGGAAGGGCCGGATGTCTCAGCTGAAATAGTTTGACGTCTTTAATCAAGGCCATATGAATAAATATATACTACGTGGATAAATCTGTGATTACACCTCGTTTAGATCACGGTCTTTTAATTCTTTCAGCAAACTTCTTTTTTTGGTCTCAATCGACACATAGTCGATTTGTCGGAGATGATATTTAAAATACAGCAAATGAAAAGCTCATTGGGAGCCAAAAGTCGTCAGTCAAAATGTGCTTAGTTTATCAATCTTAAGAAATGTTGGGTAATGCAAACGAGCTGATTTTCGAGCAAAATTAATGTAAAGGTTAAGTTCTCTAAAAAAAACTCTCTAGTAGTCTAAAGTCTTACCATTATATTATCCCATGATTACCGACTGAGTGTTCCATGTTCCAGCTGCTAACCATGATTTGGTCGGATGAATACATGCTCAATGATTGGCATATGAGGGTACACGGCTTCTAGTTATAAAAACCCCTACAGTGTAAAAACGGTTGAAATCGGATGAAAAACACGCTCTCCCCATAAAACGATTTTTTAAAAACTACTAAAAGTGCAAGAAATAAAAATATAGTGCATTTTACGCCCAGGAGACCTTTGTAGGAACCGGGCTCAGAATTGGACGAAGGGCGTGGCATTGCCTACATTTAAGTGAAATCACATATCTCCGGACCTACTCGACCATGTTTAACCAACATATTACATACGGACGGGACTACGCTTATAGCACAATTTTAAACTCCAATTTATTTTTTCCAGAATGCAAATCAAGTAGTATGGCTTACTATTACCAGAAAATAATATTAATATACCCCTTTGTCAAAAATACGTTGAAACGGGTCAATATTTCCCGTAGTTCCCATATACCTAAAATAAAGGTCATCGAATCTCCAGTTGACTTAATACCAAATATGTACATATATCGGTCAATGTGGGAGGTGTTTTACTGAAACGGGGGGAGCGAATTTTTCCAATAACAGTGTATTTTTGTGCCTAAAATGGCTAAAATTGGGCAAAAACTTTCCTTAGTCCCAATATAATTAATATATTTAGGATTCATATATTGTTCAAGTCCATATCATCCAATTCGGGCCAAAACTATTCGGTTATCATGGAGTGGTAGTGATTTCCATTCACAGTAAGGTGCCGGCACCGCACCAAACCGTAATTTTTAGGGATGCAATGGTGACTCATGGAGTACGTGTAGATTGCTGCCTGGCCACGCATACATACTTTGCTTATGGACGAAACCATTCAGCCAGAAGTGAGCCTTGTCGCTAAAGATGATTTTTCGACGCAAAATCGTATCATTTTCAAATTGTTGCTTAGCCAAATTCACGAACATATAACGATTCTGGTGGTCAAGCGGCTTCAGTTCTTATGTCACTTTGATTTGTAAGGATGTAGGCCAGGATATTTTCGCAAAATTCGCCACAACGACGTCACAGAGATGCCCAACGCTTGAGAACGACGTGTGATAGACCGATCTTTCTCAATTGATGCGCTAGCGGCAGCAATATTTTCGACACAACGTTTCACAGGCACGGGAACATTTTATACTTATGTATATATTTACAAAATTGCGAGAATATAAATTCTCAAGGAAAGCTGAACAGTATCAAACATTTAAGCAATTAGACCTTTTATTTCTCTGCCAACCGTTTAGATTGGAAAAAAATGTATAATATTTTAATAAAATTAAGTGAACACTTAAAAGTTATAAAATTATATTATTTCTATGGGTCTCAATATTACTGAAATTGGTATTGGTTTAAACCTCATATACCTAACATAATGAATTCCGATCCTTTTGTTGAAGTTTTTGGTTTGGTTTCATCGAACAATGAAGTTGAACCCTTTCGTTACATTTTTTTAATATCGCAATACCTGAAGGCATTTAGCCGGCTTTGATCTTTAGAAGTTGCAAGTGTATAAACTGTTCTATTACTCCAAAACTTAGCTCTTTCTTATTTGCTTGAATAAAATTTAATTTTAACACAATTGTCTTCTCTAGCGAACCCGATGAGCTTTCGCTTCGATTCTAAACTTCTATAAAGCTTTCACTCCAAATGTTACCGTTTATCAACTGGGTACTTATTGACTTTTTGTTGCAGCTGATGGATAACTGGGAGTGAGTAGTTTGTGACAGATTTGATGGCTGTGAAACGTTTACAACTTTTAACAATTTTTACTGGAATTACATTGCTACCGTTAAAAACTTCAAAAACAGAGGTTTTCTATGTTTATAAATGAATTTTTATTACGGAGAGCTTTTCTGTTTGTTTTTTCTTCTCCTGAACTCTGAAAATAACAACATATATATGTATATTACATATATGTATATCCTAAAAAATATATATATATTGTACATACTTATATATCACAATGTCCAAATTAGCTTCAGTGGCCGTCGTTTTGATGCGAACAGTACACCTTCCAGTAGGGAACACACCCACACTTTCATTTTATATATATGTTTATATACGAGTATATATATATATATGTATGTAATATTCAGTGTAAATTTACAACGTTCGGCGCTTGTTTACAGTTATCTGAATGCCTGATGAAGTGTTTACTTAAATTAAAGTGATATTTAACCACTGAAATATTCTGAAAAACTTTCGCCACTCCAATTGACTGTTAGTGACCTTTGAGGTCATGCTCGAGAGACCTTGCGTTATTCATTGAATGAAATGGAACCAAGTTGGGCAACTTTTAGGAAAACTAATTAAAGTTAAAGCACTTGAGTGAAATTGAAATGATGAAATGGCATACATCTTTGGTCCACTTAGAGAAGTGTCAACTGAGAAAAAATACCATACTTTTCACCACAATATACATATGCAAATTTGTGGTATTATAGAATTCAACGGTTTTATTGATTACGTAGCGGTTAGCTTTCATGAAAGGATCGGTTTCTTGCTTCGTACTCGAAGATTGGTTTAAGCATATCTTGGCTTTCAGCTGGGTATCCAGTTCACGAGATTCTAGTGGAGGCTTTTTTTGGGAACAATAATTTCAGATTTAGAGTTCGAAAAGAAAAAAGATTACCTAAGTAAATATAAAGGAAATCTTGACAAAAAAGTTCAAATAACTAGCTGCACTGCATGAAATAGTCCTACCAACTTATTGGGGCTCGGTATACTCCTTTCGTTTTATTTCAGCGTTAATGTTTTTTGAGTTAGAAAATGAATTCTATTTAGCTTAATACATATGATGAATTTAATTAAGGATGCTAGTTACTGCTGGGCCATCCTGATTTTGCCATTGTTCTGCTAAATTAAGGGGCTATTTATACTGATGATATCCGACAGCTGCTGGTTACTGTTAGTACTGATCAGTAACAAAAAATCTAGACACAGAAATGAACTCTGAGAGTTCAGGAAATTGTGTAGATCGATTTCATACCTTTGTGTTGCTAAAATTTCTTTATCTTATAGAAAAATCTCCACTTAATTACTATAAGTAACTCACATATCAAGGAGCAAGTCAGATTATTTTTAGAATATGGTGAGCTCTACATAATCCACAAAAAGGGAAACCCCATAATCTGCGCCAACTACCGTAGGATAAGCCTCCTCGACTTCGCATATAAGGTCCTTATCAGTGTGGCTTTAGGCCTGGGAAATCAAAAACTGACTAGATATTCATCAAACGCCAAATCTTGAAGAAGACTTGTTAAAAGACGATCGACAAACACCTGGGGTCGATTTTAAACCCTTTTTTGAGACTACAAGAAGGGCTGCCTTTATGCCGCTATATCTGAATTTAGTAACCCTTCAAAATGAATACGGCTGTGTAGACTGACGTTGAGCAATACCAAAAGTTCCAATCGGGAAGAACCTTTCCGAGCCGTTCAATACCAAATGAGCTTTCACACAAGCCGACTCCCTATCGTGCGACTTTTCCAATCAACTGCTGGAGAGAATAATTCGAACTGCAGAACTAAACAAAGAAGTTACCATCTTCTATAAGAGTGTACAGCTGCTGGCGTACGACGATGATCTTGATATCATTAGCCTCAACAACCGCGTTGTTAGTTCTGCTTACTCCAGGTTCGACAAAGAAAATAGGTATGGTAATGAACGAGGGTGAAACTAAATATCTCCTGTCATTAAACTAACAGAAGTCATATTCGCGACTTCTTGACACATATTACTTCAAAGTCGTAAATATTTTCGTTTATCTTGGAACCACGATTAACACCAATAACAAAGTCAATAACTTTTGCCAACAGATGCTACTTTGAATTGAGTAGGCAAACGAGAAGTAAAATCTTCTCTCAACGAACAAAGACCAATTCTAAATGTCACTTATCAACCCGTTCTGTTATTTGGTGCAGAGACGTGGACGCTGACAATAACTGATAACTCGGCGTTACGAGTTTTCAAGAGAAAGGTTCTGCGGAAGGTTTATGGCCCTTTGCGCACTGCCAATGGCGAATACCGCAGTCGATGGAACGATGAGTTGTCCGAGATATACGACAACATTGATATGGTTCAGCAAATTAAGAGGCACCGGTTCGGAGATGTTCTTCTCGATCCTGATGGAGCTTTTGGTATTGATCTACGTTCAGTTCATCACTTTACACAGCCGTATTATTTTTGTGGGGATTCTAAATTCAGACATACCGGCATAAAGGCTGCTCCTTTTCATGCCGTCAAAAGCAGCTTTGAAATGGCCGAAGAGGGGGTGTGTGTTGATTCTCTGTCTAAAGGCTCTTTTACAAGATTTGGTGCAGAGTGAATATCTGGTCAGTTGTTGAGTTTTCAGGCTGGAAGCCAATCAGTTTTTTGACGGTGTGCTTTAATCCTTCCAACCTTATAAAAGATGTGGGGTCTCCCTTACTCCGACCAAATTCTACAAACAAGCTGATGCATACATCTTATCAGTTCTTCACCTCCGTATTTGAATAGCTCGGCCGACAACCCATCGGACCCGTCGTTTTTTTGTTTTTCATTTGGGTAATTGATATTGGAAGTTTTTCAACATGCAGTTTAAAATTTTCCAATATTCAACTGTTTGAAGCTAAGAAGTGAGCTTTTCGTTGCGATCCTTGCTAAAACACTATGCCAACGATCGCCACTTGAAACGGAAACGAATGTAAAATATTCTCAAAGCGATGCATATATTTGGGAAAAGTTTTTCTAATTTTCAAGCATTGACGACATCTTATTATATACATATACATTAACGGAATACTGTTTTGCAAAATTTCTTACAGCTTCGTTAAGCTTATAAGTTTTCATATCATGGAATTGCCATAGAAAAGAGACGATTCGTTTATGTCATTCACTGCGACGAATCTTCTCTTCATTCATGTAGTTCGTTTCCATATTTTTTCTTGCTGGTTACAACATCTTGATGTGCTCTAAATTCTCTAAAATAATTATGCATTTTATAAATTGCTTTCCAGTGTTCCGCTTTCTAAATTTCTAACTTCAGCGTCGATGGTAGAATAGATCTCTTGAAGCACCAGTTTTCTTTCACTGAATGACTGAAGGATTTTAACCAAATGTGGGCCATCAAAACGAACTCAAATTTGCTCACAGATTTAAATTCCATCACCGTCCTGACGACTTGTTTAAATAACTGTTCGAATGAATCAATACCAAAGCCTCTAATCATTTAATTACGTACTATGTGTTGTATGAGTAATTTTGTGGACTCTATTTGAATTACTTTCGTTAGACGCCGTTCGACTAATTAGTAACCAATATCCGTTTAGTATCGCAAATAAACCTTCTATACAGTGCAATACAGTTGAGTTGGCGAAACCTTTCCCACAGTTGTCTTTAATCTCACACAAAAAATTGTATATGTTTGCATACATACAAATATTACATTTTGAGATCGTCATTGTCGATAGAGTGTTCCTCCCAGACCACTTTAACTATAATTATAATTAATTGCCATAACCGAAGCACAGCGATTGCAATTAAGCGAAATCAAAAGAAAACATCAAGGAACAACGACTGTCGGTGACATTTAAATAAAATGAGGAGAATGAATGAGTGTGAAATATGCATAAATACTTATTTAATGAACTTAATTATGAAAATCTAGCTAAAGTTTCCGGAGTGGTGCAGATGACGCGCAGGCAACAATGGCTTTGTCATTTCGATTGCATTTTATGTATAATTGTGTGCTGAGCCGGTGGAGGGTGTGAAAGTAAACATGGTGAGCCTCCATGAAACTTGCTTGAAGCATGCAGATTTGAGAGTATTTTTATTTTGTTTTTATTAGTGATATTTATTTAGGTGACTGCGTTTTTTATTGGTTTAAACCTCATTGCGATTGGACCTGATTTAAAATTAGCTAATTAGTTATGAAATCGAATTACAAATATGATTTTGAGTTTGAAATATTAAACAATATTGGGCGGACATTCTTCTGCTCATACCCTGTAAGTGCCCGTTAAAGCTACCCAACTAACTATCTTTATGCTACCTAATTCTTGCCTAAGTCCCGAATAGATCCATCGCGTTTACGCGCAGTTCATCGAAGATTCAACTCGTGCAAGAATTGAAGCCGAACAACTATCAAGCGCGTTCGATGAATAGACTTAAAACGACATGGCCACCGAACCCGAGTTTCACAAAAAAAGATTTGTACAGCCAACGAAGCAACCAAGTTATTGAAGGAAATTAGAATTGACGACTCCGATTGCAGCAAAAAGTGTTTGAAAATTGAACCTCTTGGCTGGAATTTATTTGAGCCAGCAATTACATAGGATTTTTTTGAAAGCGACATGTGAAAATAAGTAAGTTAGAGTGTAACCCAACATTTCCTACTCTTGCAACTAGCCAGAGCCAAAGTCAGGGAAATACTTTCAGGCGCATAAGGTTTGAATGTTATATGGAATCTAGACATAATTTTCACCTCATTTTACCCATTTATTAGATAAACACGCTCCTTTAATTTCATTAAAATAACTCACACTCATCTTAGATATACATTTATATGTATGTGTTATAAAGTCAATTGGAAGTTCGAACATCTTTCTATTAGGTACATGGGGGTTAAAGAAATTATTGATCCGATTCAACCCAATTTTGACATATAGGCAACAATTATTAGAAAATGATTCTCCCCGAACTTCTTTAATACATATACTTCATAGATATTTTCGATAAAAAGTACCCAATTGGAACAAATTCGGTATTTGGAAGCTCCAATGGTTTTGTTCCGATTGGAGTGGGCGGGGTTATCAGCCGATTTCATCCATTTTTGGCGGCTAATTTGCTAGATTAGGGGTGAAGGACGCAAATGCGGCATCTATCATAAAAAAATGGAAACAATGAAGTATGTGCGAAAATTTTCAAATTGATCTTTCCTTAAAAATAAAAATATTGCTAAATATTGGGAATTGTAATTGCAATGGATCATAACTGGTAGAGTAATCAGTCGATGAATATTGTACCACGTGCATTCTAAAAGAATAATGCCATATCCTCGCCAGCTATTTAACTCTTTCCTCTTTCCACACTTGAGGACCGCAGAGTTTTGCAAACCGGAATTTTTTAAAATCATATTGCCTAAACTGTAATTTTAATTGTATCGATGAGTGAAAAAAAAATTACACCGAAAAAATTGTTGGGTCAAATTTTCAACAAAAGTCAAAAAAAAGTTGTTGGAAAAATTTACAAAAAAAATTTATTTTAATTCTTCTTTTATTTCTGATAAATACCCTATGATTAGTTTTTTAAATAAAGTATAGGGTGGTCCGAACAAGAATTATAAACGTTAAATTTTCATGATTTTTCGATATTTGTTGAAAATCTCTGAAAGTTTATATAAAACCAAAATCTATTTCATTTCTTATTTGAAAGATGGCAATAAAAGCTTTAATTTGACAGCGGCTTGAAGTCAATAGCTTCAGTTTTAAGAGAGTTATGCTCATTTTTGTGGAGTGCTAGAATAGATGTAGAATAAAAAAAATTTGAAGATACTATTTTATAACACAGGCATATTTTATTGCATTCTACAGAAAAATTACAAATTATCAGTCATCTACCAATAAGTTCATTGCTTCCTCTGATAATTTCAGGTGTTTCTTCTCCTTCAGTATTCTCCTACTTGTGATTGCGGGATCAGAATTGGCGAGCAGATAATGAAATATGTCTTCACAATTCCTCGCATGGTAAAGCCTTGTGTTTCTGAAGTCCTTGTTTCCTTCTTCCAATGCTTCTTCTGATAGTTGCCCAATGGGGACCAAAAATTAACGAATTATTTCAGCTCCATGTGGACAGTTGGTGGCATGTAATGCCACGAATATTTCTTTACATAGAGACCAGCAGTTTCTTTTCCGTACTTAGAGAACTTATCGCAGTCTATCTTATATCCAGAAGTTATAACTTGAAGAATACTAGAAAACCTTCTTATAAGTTCGGTATCTACTCCTGTGGCCAGAGCGGATGGCGATTAGCCGAAACCGGTATGAAAATAATAAAAATTTGACGTGGGATGACGGAAAGTCACCCGAAAATCAATAAGTGATTCCGAGAATTTCCGTTCTATTTCTATGGAGTAAATACTGAGAGTGATTTACTAAAATCGCTATAACTCCCAGGAGGGCAGGTACGGGCAGCTGATTTTTTCACAGTTCGTTGAAAACAAATTATGTAACATTTCTGTAGTGGTTTGGAACTGGGACTGTCTGGGACTTTTTAGATATTGCTTCTTCTTCTTCTTTACTGGCGTAGACACCGCTTACGCGATTATAGCCGAGTCAACAACAGCGCGCCAATCGTTTCTTCTCTTCGCTACGTGGCGCCAATTGGATATTCCAAGCGAGGCCAGGTCCTTCTCCACTTGGTCCTTCCACCGGAGTGGAGGTCTTCCTCTTCCTCTGCTTCCCGCGGCGGGTACTGCGTCGAATACTTTCAGAGCTGGAGTGTTTTCATCCATCCGGACAACATGACCTAGCCAGCGTAGCCGTAGCCTAACCCAAATTTAAAGGAAAAATGGACCTTTAGTCGGGTTTTCGCTCTAAAAAAGGTACATATGAAAATGTCTCAAACAACATTCCTTTGTGTTACAGAAGATACTTGTCCGAGGCAGATTTTTTTTCCGAATCAAAATATTTGTCACCCAAATCAAATGAGATCATTTTGAATACAGCCCAGAAATCCCCTATTTTCGTGAAAATTTTGTATATTTGACTCCTAAAATTAATTAAAAATCAATGGGCCAACGCAAAAATAAGCTTTATGTGTTTTTTGTTTACTTGGAATGTCTGTGACAAAATTGCATCATTAAAAACACTGAAAGAAATAATTGGAGAAAAGTTACTTTTCCACTAGCCGCAACACAGTGGACCGGTTCATCATGTGCAGTCCACCAGGCTGACTGTCGATTGGACTCCAGTGTCAAATAATGGAGTGAAATTTTTATTGTCACTCACCGATGCAAAAATGCGGTTCTATTACGATTAAAGAGCACTCAAACACTTCTCAAAATCAGCAATTCGTTATATTGCAGCACCACTTTGCACAGAGCTTTCGCCTCTTTAGACGTCATATTCCACGGTGCTCATTTCACCTCTTTCCAACTAGCAAATCTCTTTTCAACGCTTGATTTCCCTGGTGCAGAGTTTTTCCCCCAAAGCGTAATGAACATACGAAATGCTTTTTGAAAATTTTTTTTGTAAATTAACACAACTCGCATCACTCATAGTCCTCAGTTTCCAAATTTGTGTATGTATCTTTAAAAGGTCAGGGCTGACTAGAAATCATATAGATGGTATTAGTAGTAAAGGGTGATTTTTAAAGAGCTTGATAACTTTTTTTAAAAAAAAAAAACGCATAAAATTTGCAAAATCTCATCGGTTCTTTATTTGAAACGTTAGATTGGTTCATGACATTTACTTTTTGAAGATAATTTCATTTAAATGTTGACCGCGGCTGCGTCTTAGGTGGTCCATTCGGAAAGTCCAATTTTGGGCAACTTTTTCGAGCATTTCGGCCGGAATAGCCCGAATTTCTTCGGAAATGTTGTCTTCCAAAGCTGGAATAGTTGCTGGCTTATTTCTGTAGACTTTAGACTTGACGTAGCCCCACAAAAATAGTCTAAAGGCGTTAAATCGCATGATCTTGGTGGCCAACTTACGGGTCCATTTCTTGAGATGAATTGTTGTCCGAAGTTTTCCCTCAAAATGGCCATAGAATCGCGAGCTGTGTGGCATGTAGCGCCATCTTGTTGAAACCACATGTCAACCAAGTTCAGTTCTTCCATTTTGGCAACAAAAAGTTTGTTAGCATCGAACGATAGCGATCGCCATTCACCGTAACGTTGCGTCCAACAGCATCTTTGAAAAAATACGGTCCAATGATTCCACCAGCGTACAAACCACACCAAACAGTGCATTTTTCGGGATGCATGGGCAGTTCTTGAACGGCTTCTGGTTGCTCTTCACCCCAAATGCGGCAATTTTGCTTATTTACGTAGCCATTCAACCAGAAATGAGCCTCATCGCTGAACAAAATTTGTCCGAAAAAAAAAAAAAAAACCGAACACTGATTTTGGTAATAAAATTCAATGATTTGCAAGCGTTGCTCGTTAGTAAGTCTATTCATGATGAAATGTCAAAGCATACTGAGCATCTTTCTCTTTGACACCATGTCTGAAATCCCACGTGATCTGTCAAATACTAATGCATGAAAATCCTAACCTCAAAAAAATCACCCGTTACAATCTATGTAACAGCCACAGTAAAGCGTGGACGGATCCTCTAGTAGTATTATATATGTATAACAAAGACAGGGAGAAAGAAGTACAAGTATCTCCGTATTATGGAAACACCAGTGTTGCCTCTCCGCAATGTGAATTTGAAATTTTGTCTTACATGTCTAAGTAATATAATTTGTAACTTTACGTTTCAGCGAGTAATATCGGTTGGAGTATGTTGAATAGTTTTGGATGTTAAATAAAGCCGTCAGTGTGTAAAAATCTTAAGAATTAAAAGATTTCAAAATAATTACAATAAGATACCAAATATAATTTTATATTTCATAAATTTTATAATTTTTTTTTAATTATAATTTAAAGACAATAAAATTAAAATAATTAAATATTAATCTTATTATTTTTAATAATTAATATAATAAATCTCATTATCCATTTCATTTAGAATTTTAGAGTACTTTTTTGTCACAAGACCTTCACTGTAAATTAATAAAATAACAGTTCTATTGTTATTTATTTCACGATTCCGTGTAATAATGAATGGTGAAGTATTTCTGGCCTTGTCCCTGCAATATGTAAGATTATTAAATGTTCGCTAATACCCTGTATCCGATACCAGGTATAACAAATACAGCATGATGCAAACAGTGCTCCTGAAAATTAAAGATTTTGTGTGCGTTTACTGAGATCAAAAGCCAGGCGTAATACAAAAAACTGTTAAAGCAGTCTATACGCCGTCCGCTTCGCATAACATTACGCCGCTAATGAATCAGGAGCGGATCCAGAAAATATTTATTTGAAACATCAAGATTATTATATTGAATATAGTAGTCTTCATACAGTTTAATATCATGGTAGAACATGAGAAGAAAACTATGAATTATGGGGTATTGATTTACATATATCGCAGTTCTTCAAAGTTTTCAAAGCAGTAGTAGGTAATTTGTTGTCTTTTGACTTAGCTTCTGCCTCCAATGGTACTGCTAGAGATCAAGTTCATCTTTGAGCTGCAAACGTAACACGACGGTGTCATTATTCAATAGGCCTTTCAATCTATCTATCAATCAGTCAATAGGATTTTCCATTTCTTTGGTTTTCAAATCACATACTTTTTCTGGAAGCAGCATATCCATCTCATACTTCTCTAGAAAGGCGCTTCATCAAAACATTGCCGATTGTATCCAATAGAGGAATGTACACTGAAACCCTGTAGTATTCTACGCAAGTTCTCATGCAGAAATGTTCGCGTTTTGTTTGTTAACCGCAGATGCTTGCTTTTTCTTTGTCAACTTACAGTTCATTTTTTTCGTGTCTGAAAAATGGATCGAAAATGTTCCTCAGCTTTTTGTCTTCGATTTTGGAACGTTACCAGTAACGTATCTATCATATTTGATGCCTTTTCTAGATCGATCGATTTCTTCTGAAGAATTATGCTGAGTGAATGAGTTAGTGATAGAATATCACATGGGCACGGCTGCGATGAGTATCGATGCTTTTCCCGCTGTTTATTTATATTTCCAGTTACTAATTTTTCTATATTGGAAACTTGGAGGATAAACCGCGGGGAATTTATCAGTCGAACATATCATAGGTGAAGCTGAATGCAACTGAATGAATTTCCCCCATTTCCCCCCATCTCAATCCGGCACTGAATGAATGAACAAAAAATTCTTTTCAATTTATAAATTTTAAAAGTTCCTTGGTGTGGTAAAGAGCACCGATTTTTGAGTCAGAATAGAAGATATGAGACTCAAATTTGAAAAAGGGGTAATGTTAACTGTTTGTTATCTCGTTTAAAAGGAAGATATTTATACTATTCGGTCATATTATAATTGAATATAGGATTTAATTCAGCTAAATGGTTATCTTTATATATATAAATCTTCTGACCGTGTGTTTGCCTTGGGATTGCTCCTAAACGGATGGACCGATTTTGATGAAATTTTGTGTGTACGTTCAAGGAGATTCGGGAATGGTTTATATTTACAATTTGGTCCATTGGAAAATGTTTTTTAAATTATTTTTTCATTTTTAATAAATTTTTAAATTTGAAATGTTTGACCGATAGATGGCGCTCCCATCGCAGTATCCAATATTCAAACCTTAAATTGGTGTAAACGTGTATTAAACAAAACGATGCCAAAGAAAAAGGCGATATCTGTGGATCAAGTTTTTATCACATCGCTTAATATCTATAAAAGAAAGTGATGTTAGTTACTAAGCTTATAACTAGAGAACGCCTGGACCGATTTCGGTGATTACCACCAATTCGGATAGGTCTCCGCCCAAACAACGAGAATACTTTTTTTTTTAGGATAATTCCAAAAAGTATCTTTTTTCCATAAACATTTTTGTGTGTTTTGTTTTTCAATATTTTGATTTGTAAATTATTTGAATAGTTCAATTTCGGTCGCTTGCTTTTTTATTCCGGCTATTGAAAAGAAAAATTATTCAGTGAAAACTTTACGTGCGTTTCACACAAAGAGGTCAATTGCAGATTGAAATTTGTTACGAAGCCACGAAGAGGTCGCCCTAATATCGGTCCATCAAAGTATGGCAGCCAAAGGCAAGGCAAGGCAAGAAGTACTCCCAGGATGCGGTGACATACGTGCGGAATTATGGATCGCGGTCAATAAGCAAGCGATCGTCACGATGTCACAGCACGACTTTTCAAACAACAGTTACGATGTTTCATGGAGTTTATCTTGGAGTAGGGTAGGTATATGTGGTACTGTTAGATGCTAAATGTACTCTGTTGAGTAGCAAAAGAGAGGTTTGCCGCACGTACATATTCTTCTTTGGATGGTGGATGGTTGTCACATCAGATCAAATTGATGAACTCATTTCTGCGGAAATTAATGATGCAGAGAAAGATCCAGTATTATATGAAGTGACGAAAACCAACATGGTTCATGGACCTTGCGGACACCACAATCACACTTCGGTTTGCATGCCTGACAATAAATGCGCGAAACATTATCCATGTGCTTTTCTGAAACACAAGCTGGAAATGATGGATATCCACTCTATCGGCGTAAAAATCGAAGTTAACAACACATCAAAGTTGACAACACATGGGTCGTACCATATTCGCCACTATTGTCTAATTCACATTCAAAAGTCATGTGAATGTTGCGTAATGTAGTTTGGTGTAATCGATAAAATGCGTTTGTAAATACGTCACCATAGGAAGCAACATGGCGGTTATTGGTTTTAAACGACACGGTCGATACGTGAACTGAAATAAAGTGCTTTGTAGGATATTTCTTTTGAAATTCATGAACGTTTTCCGACTGTTGTGCGTCTCGAAGTTAATTTGGGGAATGACCAAAGAGTCTATTTCAACCCAGAGAATACAATACAGTCAACAGAAACACCACCAGCAACAAAATTAACATTAGCGAGTTTTTTCTCAACTTCCGTCAGTGATCCGTTTGCGAGAACATTGCTCTATTCGAAATACGTTGATATTATACATGGGATGCATCATCGAAGAAATTGTTACGCAGAAAGCAGGGTCATCCAGTAGATGGACATCCAGGTGTGTTCTCAACTAATGCATTAGAATGAACTTACACAATCCACCCGAAAAACGAATGCCACTGAAGTTCACACACATTTCGCGATGATCAGCCTTCAAATCCGCGTTATGGGATACGACCAAAAATTACATTGCCGAAGACATTTTACATTGCATACGCTAAGAATTGGAAATGGGTCAATACTGATTGATACTTCCCATGGTCTGATATCAATCCCATATGCCGTTTATCAATTCACGAAAGATGGACTCATCACGAATGTTTATACGAACATTGGCCAAACTGTCGTAAGTACGATTCCTTGAGTGTACGAGCAATCTTAGCTGCCACAAATACCTATGTTGTTGACTTAAACTGGAAAATTCAAAGTCAAATTCCAGGAGACTTGCAATCATACAAATCGATCGATCGTCTGACAATGAAGACGACACCGTGAATTACCAGTGGAATTTGTAAATTCTTTGGAGAGGCCTGGTATGCCACCGCATCATCGCAATCTGATTGTGATGCACCTATCAAATATAAGGGACAGAATGCTTGATTCTACGGATTTCTTTTGAGTTCTAACGATTTGCCAATTCGGTTCAAAAGTATTCCGTTTCCAGTGAAAATTGAATTTAAAATGACGATCAACAGAATAGTCGCATAGTGGGTGGCATACATTTGGAAATGCTATGTTTTTCACACGGCCAGATATACGTGGCGTGCTCAAGAGTTGGAAAACCATCTTCTCTGTACATTTACGCACCGGAACAGAGACTCAAATTTGAAAAAGGGGTAATGTTAACTGTTTGTTATCTCGTTTAAAAGGGAGACATTTATACTATTCGGTCATATTATAATTGAACATAAGATTTAATTCAGCTAAATGGTTATCACAGTATAAAATAGAAAATTAACGAGTTAAAGAGGTGAAATACTTTTATAAGCTTAATTAGGTCAATAGAAAATATTTGCTCTGAAAATTTTCACCTTTCAGATGCGAACTTACGAAGTACTGCAGTATAGCCACCCAAACAAAACATGCAACTTAAATTTCCGTCGAATCAAAACTAATAAATAATTGCCATTGTAAGATTCAGAGCGCAGAAGCATAATTAATTTATGTTTTATGCATAAAACCACTTTGTAATTCGCAAACGGTTGACTTCCGCAAATGACAGGGCGCAGCTGTGTACCGGTGTGCACGCCTCAAAGTATGCGCCTTTATTGCGCCCGAAAGCGCATGGAAAATCATTTGCAGTTGCCGAAGATGAGAGGCAGGCGAAGGAGATTCGCAGAAAAACCATTTAAAGTGCTTAATTAACGGCAAGCAGCCGCATCAAAGTGCAAATAACACAACGTTAAAAAGTTAATTTACCAACCAAGTAATAATTCGTCTGCAAACACACACTCACATGCATACCAATATTAGTTGCCTGCCGTCAAGAGGACAGGCAGGCGTGTGAGTGCGTGTCTTGTGCAGCGCTGCGCTGCCTTCACTGTGCCGCACATCAACTCTGTGTCGAACTAACAATTGCACGAATTTATTTACTGTTATTGTCGACGTGAACGAACTGCACGCCGCAACGCCGCTGGCAGATTGCTGCAGTGCGCCGCGCCGCCGGGACTGCGCACTAAAGTTGTCTGCAGGCACCATACACTGGCATAAGGACAAAGGGCACACTGGCGCATATTAAAGGCGCTCATATTTACATACGAGCACAGAGCGTGAACGTGTGCGTGTGTGTGAGCGCGCTCCTGTGTGTGTAACTTGTTGTACTTATTCCGCTACATTCATCAGCGGGAAAACGAATATGAGCAAACAATGAATGTAATTCTCCGGTGGCCATCTTTCAGCGCAACACTTCCTTCATACATGCGCACAAATAAACACACACACATAAACACATGCACATGAACTCGCCTGTGTTGTGAATATTTTGCCATCGCGCATCTCGGCGCTTTGCAGTTGCTGCGCCACACATCTCCCAGCAGGCGCTGAAATTATGAAATTTTTACGAACAATTGCAAGAAATTGTGCCGTTATATCCTGTTGGATACGCATACGCTGGTGTGTACGGCGCCGTTGGCTGCCAACAGCATTGCCTGTGGCGCTACAGCCGGCCACATACCTGTGTACATACATACAGCCGCTTGCTGCGCCAGCGTTTCCGTTTTTCACCATTCACCCAACAAATTTAATTAATTAAAAGTAAATACTTGCTGCTGCTGCTGCTGCAAGTAGCGACGGTGTTGTTGGCTTGCTGGTGGGTAGTACTTGGTGGCGCTTTATAATTTGCAAACTGTTTTGCACTTTCTTTGCTTTCGTTCGCAAACAAATGTTATAGCAATAAGGAAAATGTGAAAAAAAACGAACGGAAGAAAAAAGCCGGCACCCTTCCGTGCTCCCATACTTTAACTTGCATGTGTGTGTATGTTGTTGCCTCTTGCATAGCCGCCAATTGTTTCGCTCATCACCTTTCCGTTGTTGCACCGGTCAAACTCCGCTATAGTTCTCCTTCTGCTTTACCTTTTACATTCTGTTTTGGTCGTTGTTTTGCTCCATGTAGCGGTCTCGTACGTACTCTCAGTTCGTTGTTGTTCCCAGTGTGGGGATTTCATTAACAAAGTTCGCCATTCTCGGCTGCGCTCTGTACATTTTAAAAACAATTCATTTAACTGGCAGTCAACACATACAAATATGTAAGAAAATATGTGCTTCATATGTACATGTACAAATGTATGTGAATAACGGCACATACGGGCTAGAGATGTGAGCAATGGTGGTCGGCGATAAGTTAATCGAACAGATTGTGGAAAATTAAATGAAAAATTCGCAAAATTTAAAAATTATAACAAAGTTGCACCTCAGAGCTTGCGAAGGAACCCCCAAGGCTCAGAAAAGCTGGGGGTATGAAGGGGTTCGAACAAGAACATGAAGGAGTTCTCCCCTCCTTCAACTGTGCTCTTGAAACAACGGATCACTGCGTCGCAGAGACTACCCGTAGCGGCTTTTTTTGGGCACACATACCGACAAAGGATATGTGGTTGCGGAGGAGTCGCTGGAGAAGAGGCGCAGTGAGTTCTTTTACGGATGGGTCAAAGATTTGATGTGTAAATTTCTGTATCGGACTGAGTAGGCAATTTAGAAGTAAAGTTTTCTCTCGACGAACTCAGACCAAACTCTACAAGTCACTCATCATTCGTGTCCTGCTATGTGGCGCAGAGACATGGACAACGTCTGATGAGTCGACGTTACGAGTTTTCGAGAGAAAGGTTTTGCGGAGGCTTTATGACTACGGGGAATATTGCTCGATGGAATTATGAGCTGTGCGAGATATACGACGACATTGACATAGTTTAGCAAATTAAGAGACAGCGGCTTCGTTGGCTAGGTCTTGTCGTTCAAATGGATGAAAACACAGAAAAGGAAGAACGATTGGCACAATGTTATAAACTCGGCTTTTAGTTAGGTAAAAGTGGCTGCTAATATAAGCATTCCGCCAGCTTAGCGGCAACAATAGCGCTGAGTATACTAACTATCAAGCTACTCCAACACCTGGATCGTTTGGGTGCTGGTCACAGCGGAAATGCTTGGAACTGCAAGGCCGTCGAGCTAGCCAGAGGGGCCACCCTTGTCTTGCATGCGCTTAGCAGTCGCTGAACAACGACCCGCTCCTGTGTGAGTACAAGATCTTTTTGGCCTAGAGTGCAGCGCAGGAAATCTTCTGAATATTTTGACTTTAGTATCGTTCATCTTGCCGCAATGAAAGGGTTCTTACTGGACATTGCCCAATAGGCATTCAAGTGTTAAGGTTAAAAATCTTGACCGACGAGAGTTGACAAAGTTGTTTGGAGGAAGGTGAGGTGGAAACATACAGGCAATTGTCCAGCCCTTGCAAAGCTGAGCCCGAATCATTTCGATGGTCTTATCTTTGGCTAACCAGGAAACATAGCTGAAATTGACATCAGCTGTTTCAACAATTTTGTGATAGGCTCAAAGCGCTTTGAGGAACTTATCATCTTTTATATATGATCTTAGGATCGACCTTTTAACCTCCTTTCCTACATTTGAGAGGTAAGCTCCGCTCAAATCTTAAATGACTATGAATGAACATCATTTAATCGGACGCCAAATCCTTCTAAATAAGTTGGAAAGTAATTAGTTGAATTTGAGTACCATTCATGCCAAGTTTGTAAAATATTTTATTTTAATTACTAAAGGAATTGCAAAGCCTTGAACTAAAAATTTCATCCCAATGCTCTGCAATATGGTTGGTTAATTTTTTTCCCATTTTCGAGGTCCTTAATTACATGGTAGTCCCAAAAAAACTGGCTAAATCTTGACAGTCAACTGTTGTGTTTTCGGTTCCTTAATAAAATCTTTGGACTCTATTATGAAGCATTGCCAAACTGAAATAATGAAAACGGGTTCTTTCCAGCCAAAGTCTGACAAGAACTATCAGTTGTGTCTGTGGAAAAGGACTTTGGCTGACCAGTTGGATTTGTGACCCATAATAATTGTCACTAGTAATAATTGGCTGTAGGGAATGAACGTAGTCTGTACACTCTCTGCTACGCTGTTGATCCTTCAAGAGACTATGAGCGAAAGTTTGTGTATTTGATGGAACTAGACAGTGCCTGACGTGAAGCAGGTAGCTAGTATATGTGAGGCTAAATCAAAAAACTAATTTGTCTAGATTAACGAGCAATCGATATTCGCGATTTTAAACGGCGTTCTATTTGCCCACACTCATCCCTAACAAGCGACTCCATTGCAGTTTTCTCGTTCGATACTTAATTTTTTTAAAGTTGGTGAAAAGTTGAATGGCGAACTGTTACAGAAGTTGTTATTTAATTTGTATGTTTGAGGCATGCAATCGCCTGGTGTTGCACATGTTCGACACGTCCGCTTTTGTACGTGATAAGTCTGAATATTGAGTGTGATAGTGAGTTCCTTTCAATAGGGAATATTTTCCGAAACCTTGTATGTATGTCGACATCCTGTGTTGTATATTTATTAAGGTTGGCGTATAAAAATCAATATTGAACATGCAAAATGGGTCGTAGGTCAAAAACGTTGTTTTTCGATTTCGCTTAAAGAATGCATTTTACTCACTTGGTGTTTGTGGAGGGGTGAAGAAATAATTATTATGGAATTGTTTGGAAATTGATTTGTTATACAAATTACAGTGGTTGCCTGATTGATGGAAATGTGAAAGTTGATTTATTACGAGGTTCGCTACTCAAAAAAAAAAATAATAATAATACAGAAACAAATTTAATGGGGAATGTTTATTATCATTCGAAAGGACATTCTTTAGCAAATATTTTTTTAAGATTACCTTTTTAAAATGTTGGCCGTCACTATGTCTCAGATAGTCCATCCATTCCAATTTTCGATGACTCGTTCGAGCATTTCGATTGGTAACTGGCTAATGACATGCTTGAAGTTTTCTCCAAAGCCTGAATCGAAGCGGGATTGTCGGCATCGATTTTATAAATCGCCATACAAAATACTCTAACGGTGAGATGTCACACGATCTTGGTAGCCAATCGACCGACCCAAAACGTTAAATTATTTGTCACCAAATTGGTTGATGAGATGTGTGGGAAGTGGCGTCGACTTGTTGAAACCAAATATCGCTGAGTTTCAATTTCAGGTATCCAATAATTTTGTATGCTGTAAATTTTAGATCTCCACGTCAAACGCGCCAAGCTGTTTCATACGCCGGTCCGAGCTGCTGCGAACAGCGCTGAATCGATTCTCCACGGTCTTGCTGAACATTCTCAGCTACGGCTGAGACTTACTGTTAAACGTTGTTCAGGTTGTCCTTGATAATCCGTCTATCCTTGATAAAATGCTATTGAAAAAAGTCTCTCTACTTGGATCACCACCAAGCTGGGTTCATATTTTATTATGGAAACATACATATTTCGGGCTCCGGAAACAAACTCATATCATTAACTATATTTGTTAAATGGTTTTTGAAGCAATTCCAGAACTTTGTTAATTATAAATAATAAGCTTTTTACTCACGCTAGCCGATTTGAAACAGTTTGGTACTCATCATCATCATCGAAATAAACCAAACCCTCTGATACGGAAAGCAACTTTTGCAATGGAATGTGATGCATGGGGACATTTTTTGTGTCTTCTTTCTTGGAAGCGTCCTTGGAAGCGCCTACCTTCAGACATCCCAACGAACTGGTGGGAATGGAAATTAAACGGCTTTGGACATTTTTAGTGGCCACTAAGAGCTTTGATAACTTGTAAGATCGAACACAGAAGTTTTTCTTTTCTATGGCTTCTCAAGTGTATACATACTATATATGAGTTCACATAAGAGATCACATGTGGAGCTAGATCAGCCACCTAACTTAACCTAACTTACTAAGTTAGATGATATCGATGCATACAGATTTCAAGTAAAATTGCACTATGTAAAATTTTTTAAGTTGAAAACTTTTGCATTGACATACTAAACTCAGAAGAAGAGGGATCTGTACCTTAGAAGCATCAGACGAAGGGCGTTGGTTGCTTAGTTGGAAAAATCGGACCATTGTGCTTCCTAAGCATAGATGATAGCGAGAGGTTGGAGTCTATGGGATTTTCTGATTTGTTATCTTGTAAGCTATAATACAATCTTTGATTATTATTTTGTATGAATTTCGACTAAATTTATCATTAAACAATACGAGCCTACATGAATTGAGCTCAATTGCTATTTTATTGAAAAAAATGTTAACCACTTAGCCCAAAATCTATGTACTTTATACTCAAAAAAATATGCTTTCCTCAAGTGGTCCTCAGAAATTGTTTGCTCTGCTCAGACAGAGTTGCTCATAATTATGCGAAAGCTTTCAATGTTGCAATACACTACTGGTATGTTAAATGCTCGGCTCATCGGGTCTCTGCTGCCGCCACACCGGCTACGAACAATGTACTGTACTGATATTCGCCAAGTCTCCCATTAAATCCAATTTGCATGGAAATGTCTAACGGCAATTACAAGATTTTCGTTCCCATCTACAACACTTATGCTGTTGTTGCCGATCGCCTTTGTTCAGCACTAGAAAGGAGCTGAACAGCAGCAACAACAAAGCAATCGTTGTGTTGGCAATAATTGCAATGTACAGATAGGTGTACAGGGAGGGGGGCAGATAGTTTACTTTGTATGCAAATTGGCTAGAGGAGTCCGGGGTAGAGTTGGATCGACGCACAACCACCATGGTTAGTTGCTATGACGATAATTACAATGCAGGGCAATGGACATTCGGACGGTATAATTAGCTCTAATTTATACTAAAACACACAGCTACATTTTATAGTGAAGATACTAAAGAGTTTTGCAGCGACAGGCCATAAAATTCAGGTCTGAAATTCAATTGTAATAATATCTGTGCTACTAGTCATAGCGTATAGAAATTTCCTCAGTTACCTTCAACTTTTACTATTAAAAAGCATTTGCGAAGCGATGAATGAGGATTCCAATACATTCCGCGTTCTAAAGTCGACATGGCAACCCTTCCAAATAACCGAAATTGTAAGCACATTAGTACAAAGGCATATATACATACGTACGTGCATACATATATCTCACTTATTGTCGACAACTCATTGAGCCATGGGTAGGCTGAAACAAAAATGCTAACACATAACTTGCAACAATGACGGCCTGCCGGTGGCAGAGTTGCCCGTAGAGGCTGCAAGGCACCTTGAATGATTGTTGTCGGAAGCATTTAATGCAAATGAAAGCCGTAATGTCTCTGTTCTGAGCCGATTGTGATTCTCTTAAAACCAGTAATTGTAGTGATTTGAATGACTAGGGTAGGAGGTATGAGGCAGGAGGCAGGAGGCAGGAGACAGGGGACAACAAAAGACATTGCGAATAGAGTGCACGTATAATACGACCTGACTACCGTACAGGTGTATTACCTTTGCACATAAAGTGATTGAAGATACGATTTCATATGATGAAAGTTACAATAGAAAATGAGCAAAAGGCAGTTGGCATAAGTTCGGTTGGGAAAGTTGAAGGGCGTGCTGGTACTCCATACTTAATTGTGCTCAGACGAAGTTGCAAAGGGCGGCAGGGATTCAATTTGGAATTTACCTTACCTTATCTTATGACCTTCAGTACTACCCCTCAAAATGAAGGGTCTTTATGTTTTAAGTTATCAGCGTCTCTAATTCTTTTATTGAAGAAGTATTAAGTGGAACTAAATCAGGAAATTTTTGTTCATAACCTAAATTATGGCTATACTCTTCTCGTTTTATGACTATCCAATAGTTAAGGTAATTGAAGGTTGAAACCCTCTAATCGTTTTTAACGGAAAAGTCGTGACATGTAGCGGCTTTTATAAAGCGTCTGTACTTTAAGTAATTTTCGCTTTTTTACTTGTGAATTATTAGTCTAAAAAGTTGTCGTCGTGAGTATGAAGAGCTTGACAAGCTGGCCGACAGGGGTAATACTCAAAAAAAAAGATGCGACGACTTGTAGAACCCCCAGAGGTGACTTAGTAACCGATGACCAGAGCATACTAAAATTATGGAGGGAACACTTCTCCAGCCTGCTAAATGGCGGTGAAAGCATGACACGAGGAGAAGGCGAATCCGATTCCTCAATCGATGAAGTCCTCTAAACATCGCATATAAGGTCCTATCGAGCGTATTGTGTGAAAGGTTAAAGCCCACCCTCAGTAACAATAATGTCAGCCGCGAAATTCATCGCAGAATAAATTTTGAAAACAGGTGCTACTTTGGATTGAGTTGGCAATTGAGAAGTAAAGTACTCTCTCGACGAAGAAAAGCCAAACTCCATAATTCACTCATTATTCCCGTCATGCTATATGGTGCAGAGGCATACATGACACATTGACATACTTGTAGTTTAGCAAATTTAGAAACAGCGACTGGGCTGTCTAGGTCATGTCGTACGTATGGACGAAAACACTCTGAAAGTATTCGATGCAGCACCCGCCGGGGGAAGCAGGGGAAGAGGAAGACCTTCAGTCCGTTTGAGGAAACAAAGCAATGTACTATCAGCGAAAGCTGAGAATCCTTGGAGTCTATCTCGCTAGGACAAAAATCTCACAATGCCACCACCAAAGTGCATATGTATAGTGAAACTCCCCATTATGGATAGTCCTTATAACGGATATCTCCGATCATGAACACAGCGTTTTACATAAATAATTTTTTCATACAAAACCAATTCCTATAACTAGGACATGAATACGTTCCAATAACCGGACTCGCGGTAGCTGAACTAAAACTAATGGGTTAATTGTGATTCATTCATATTTATGAATTGAAGCTTCTGACTCTAAGAATTCACACACGTACATAAGTTGACAGCTCCCATAGCTAAACAAAAAAAACTGTGACGGTGGATGCCCGGTTATGAGGAATTTCATTGCATGGGGTTGTACAATACAATGCTGGTATCAGTTAAGCACAATTAGATATCCAAAACGGTTGAGCTGCAGATGTCTCTTTTTCTTAGACCATATGTATGTGGTATATATATTTTAATATGCGAAATATTTCTAAGATCAAAGTCAACTGTGCAGTATTGATTGCGACATTGAACCTTGCAGCAGCTGGGCGCCATGCAAGACTTAGTTATGATAATGTGAAGGATATGCGAACATGATATTATTTCCTTCCGCCACTTTACCATCACGTTGAGAAGCTTCCGTAGCAGCTATTGGAAGGCCACGTGAATTGTTATTTAGTATCAAGCAAAGAGTATAAAGTTGTGCTACTTTAGCGCTAACACTCACTGAAGCTAAAGTTGTGTGCATAACATAACGTGCATGAACATAAAAAGTGTAAAAATAATCAACGATGTTGTGCATATACCAGCTGTATACAGGGTTTTTCCGAAAAGTAATAGGACAGAATTTCTTCCGCCACAATTGTACTTCGGAGCGTGCGCGCGTCAACTGGATTCGATAGCGGGCGTCAATAGCTCACGAACGAGCGGCTGGTTAGTTGTTTCCGAGCACCTGGAGCAAGCCGAAGATGCAGCACTCGTTAAAGCAGAGGTACGCGATTAAATTCTGTGTGAAATTCGGTAAATCTGCAAAAGATTCCTCTTCATCTGCTTCTGCACAAACTCTGTTTGATATGATCAAGCAGGCTTACACAGATGTTGCTTTAGCAAGAAGTGGTGTGTTTCGGTGGCACCAGGTCTTTTGGAGGGCGAGGAGAGGTCGCTGATGAAGACCGGAAGGATGAAGAAATTCAAAGTGAAAACGATGATTATGGTCTTTTTTGGCATCAAAAAGACATCGTCCACCATGAATTTGTTCCTCCTGGATAAAATGTCAACGCCAAGTTTTACATGGAAGTCCTCGAGAGACTCAAATGAAGGATCAATCGGGTCCGATAAAGCATCGCAGCCAATTGGAAGTTGTACCACGACAACGCCCTGGCTCACATTGCCTTTCTTGTGAACAGCTATCTAACCAAGGCTGGCATCCCAACGCTTCCATAGCCGCCATACAGCCCAGATGTGCCCCCTCTCCCCGGACTTTTTTGTTTCCTTGCCTAAAAAGCCCGATGAAACGGGATCCAAGCAGCACGCACCTCGGCTCTCAAGGCTATTCCGGAGAATGCCTTCCGTGACGCCTTCAATGCTTGAAAATCGCGCTGGCAGCACTGAATCTACGCAGAAGAAGCCTATTTTGGAAGTTTTTAAAGAATTGTAACGAATGGTTCAATCAATTTTTTTAAAACGACTCAGCCCTATTACTTTCCGGACAAACCCTTCATTTGTATGTTTTGCCAAAGCAAGAGATTGGCTGCAACATTTCCGCTCATGCTGGCTTTAGAACGCCTTGCGCAATAATGCAAGCCGTTATGATACTGACAATAAGACTTAATATTGATTTGTTTTTGCCCACTGCTATGTACTTTGATTCATTCCTTCTTCTTGTATCGTTGGAGATGGAATTATTATAACACAAAAGTGTAAGCAGTCCGCGTCAAGAACTTACTGCAACACTTTCGGTTAATGCTTACACCCTTAGATCCCTCTTTGCGATTTCTTTTCTTACTACTTTTTACTTTGTCAGTATCGCCTTTGCTGTGAAATCATTCCTAACCGCTTTCTTGGCTTTAAACGAGCTAAATATTGAGCCATTGTCTTGAAAGATATTATTTTGCAATCCGACTGGCTGATATGAGTAGTTGTCTGCTGACTTTCACTGACAAGGCTTGCAAAGGCTTGTACGCATTTTCCGTGTATTTAGAATGTTGTGTTTTTTTTTTATCATTTTTTCTGCATGTCTTTTTTTATTTCTTTTAGGTATTAGAAATTGGTTCGCAACCGTACAATTTTTCAACAAATAAATCCTTAATCCGGTCAACTTGACCTCGTAAATACACCTTATTTTTATAGAATAAAAATGAAAACTGTTACATGGCAGTCTACTACTATTATTTACCTTTAAAACATCGGACCAATTCGTTTGAAAGAAGCCCATCTATTAAACTCACCATCTCTACCTAAAATACAGAGTTGTAACCAATGAGTTTGAAGTGACATTCTAGGTTTCCACCGTATCAATTATTCTTCTTTACAATCATAATATCCACTGGCTAATGAGTAGATTTTACCCACGGTATTGTACCTGTATTGTACCCTTGGCTCTCTGTTGGAAAAATACTAGTAGATTTCAGGGTGCCATAGGGAAACTGGAAGTTATTTTGATTGAGATATTCATGAATCATTTAACTAAAAAACTAAAAAAGTAAGGAAGCACAAGAACAAGTTGCCATCATAAAAATATTATCCTTAAATTTCAAGATTAGCCTCATAGATTTATCTATATTTTCGGTAAAAAATCAGCAAACTGCGCAGCGATCCTGTCTGGGTCGTCCGATTTCGTCATCTGATTTCGACAATTTTTGGATGTTAAATGAAATACTTTGAGGGTGACTTGAGTGATGTTTGATATATATAATGGAAGTGGAAATATCAGATGAAATTTAATGTTGTGTTATATGGGCAGTAGGCGTGGTTGCAGTCCGATTTTACCCCTTTTCGCATTGTAACTTATTACCATCAAGATTATGTACTGAATTTGGTTACAATTGGATGATTACACCTAAAAGTAGGCGGTGCCACGTCCATCGTGTAATTTCGACCGTGGCTCCTAAATTATTGCAGTTTGTAAATTTTATGGAAGAAGAAACTCCGCTGTAACCGCCCGAGATGGTATCAGAAGGCTTTATAGCAGCCGGTGTGAAAATTGGATAATGGGCACCGCCCTTTTTGGTGAAATCCCTAACCGATTTCAAAATTTGATATGTGACATTCTTTTCTTCTTTTACATGTAGAAAGTGCAGAAAAGTTGACATCAGACAGACGCTGGTACACGTCCTATGCCTGTGTCCAGCACTGTTTAGAGCTTGCCTTAAGAATCTAGGAACTTCGGAGATCAGGGACTAGACGAAGTATCAAACGTAGACAAGAAATCGTTATACTGTGTGACTAATTTTTAACCTCATATTAAACTGAACTTCCTTCTGGCATTACTAAGGATCAGTAGCTCTATGTATGGCGTGATAGCCGGCCAGTATAACCTAACCTATGAAAGCACATGAATGAGTAGAGTAGGAAATCAGGGTTTAGTCCACCCTGTCATTATTGTATTTAAATTACAAAACTCTACTTGGAAAAGCGGGTACAGGAAAGCTTATATAAATATTTTAGCAAACTTAAATATCACATGAATAAATAATATTATATATTTGAAGCAAGAATGTAACAAATATTCAAACGCATAAGATGTGGAGTAAACTCAACTTAATGAGTGAAAAATTACTGGTGAAATGGCGAAACATGTATGGCCGCAAGTCTGATGTAGCACAATGAGAGTTGTAACTCGTTTCTCATTTGGGAAAGTACAAGTACCTCCTTCACGTGTGTGTGTGTGTGGGTAAACACATACACTCGTACAAATATTTAAGTGTAAAAGGTATTAAAGTAAATGGAAAAGAATGATAGTCATAAAATATTTGCAGTAAGTTGTAACGATAGTAGCTTTTAGCAATATCCTTATAAATAAATACCAAAGAAATATATAAGAGAAGTTGAGCTGAGCAGCTGAGCAACAAGACAAAAGGATTTTTTGCGATTATGTACATGTGTACAATACATATGCATATCGCTTCGTACAAACAAGAAAGCTGGGGGGGAAGTGAACTCTTGCTTATTATGTATAAGTATAAATATAGGTACTAGGGTGTCAATTAAGTATTTACTAAAGTAAAAAACGGATACAAGGTAAAAAAAATGTACACTATGCCTAAATATCATTTCACTTTTTATATATGGAACATTTTATATAGGATTTTTGATAATTTGCAATAAATTTTTAATCTAAAGCGAAGCAAATAATTTACAAATAAAAAAGGGGATATTCATATAGTACACCATGTCGTATGAGCAATGTATAAATCACTTGTAACGGGTGATCTAAGTGGCCTGTTTTTGAAAGATCACGCCTGAGTCGTGTCCGGCTGTCATGTGGAGAGTTGATTCGGCGCCGTTCGCCGTCGGTCTGACATATGGAACGGCATCGCGCGTTTTACGTTGAGATCCTAAGTTGACAGCGTACAAAATAAAGCTTGCGCAAGATCTGAAGCCGCTCGACCTTCCCAAGCGACATCGCTTCTCTCTATGGACTTTTGAAAAGTTTCAAGAAGATCCGACATTTCCGAGCCAAATATTGTTTGGCGATGAGGCCCGTTTCTGTATGTTTGGCTCAATGAGTATGTGAACAAGCAAAAAGATTCAAGAGCTGTCATTTAATAAAAAAAAATTTGATGCCTGAAATTCAACCTCGTAATCTCTGCGAAAATTGGCGCCACTTCTCCCACTTCGCATCAATCAATGGATTTATTTATTGATGGAGCACATCGGTGACGGTTCATGTTTTGGTCTAGTCGATTAGCCACCAAGATCGCGTAATACCACTGTAAAGTCTCAAGTCTATGCGGACAATCCCGCTTCGATTTAGTTCTTGGAGCAAAATATCACGCATGCCATCGCCAGTTACGAGTCGAAATGCTCGAATGGGTAATTGAACTCAATGGATGCAAAAAATAAATAACAAGAAATGTTCTTTTGAACGATAAAAAAAATCCCATTAAATTTGAAGTTTCTGTCTGTTTTCTTTAAAAATCTAGGAAACCTCGAAGTAGATCTCCCTTTATGAGTACTAAAGTCATTCGATGTGGGACTTGGACTACATATAACGATAATCGAAAATAGGTATGAAAAAAATTCTTACAACCTTTTTGGTAAGGCGGAAACTTTAAAATTAGAATATTACTTTTCGAAGTGATATATTTACTTGTTTAATGCAAAATTTCAAAAAATCCATTGTTATATAAATGGGAAAGGAGATATTATTTATGCATGGTTAATTTTCAAATGGATCTGTGTGGTTAAAGCAAAAACTGAAATTTTAGTGAGCTTTTGTAAAAACACAATCTACTTGGCATATAACAGACACCCTAGTGTCATATATACTTTTATATGTGTGTATAAGCAATTTTTTTTTTAGTTTGCTACAAACGCTCCCACTTTCTTGTTTCATTTTCTGTAGAATTATATAAATATTTTCTGGTACTTGTTTTAACAGACGTTGAAGCGCAACAGCTACAATGAATTGGACAACTTGAAATGCCCTTACCAATCGGTTTCTATGAAGGCTGAAAGCAAATACGCGTACATCCGGTGGACATGTTAATATTTGACAGCATGTTTGCTTATTGTGCCATGTCCTCATACGAATGCAGGTGTATGTATGTGTGCAGGAGAACATGTATGGACAAGCTATAGCCCGAGGCATATGCATGATTCCAATAAGGACATAAATGGCTTAAGTAGCGTCTTTAATGCGGCTTCGAATATGCTTCTCCGTTGGAATGTATATAGGGATCGTAATTCTTATTCAATTTAGTATTGTTGGTGTTTCGCCGATTGTTTAGACTAAGTCAGATTATACTGACCGCGCCTAAGACCTTACATATACATACATATACTGTTTTTTTGTAATGCTAGTAGTAGGTTCAGTTTAATTTGAGCTGTATTCATCATATACGGCATGCGAGTTTTTCGCGCTTTAAAGAGTTTGTCCATTGAACTGCGAAGTTCCTAGATATCTAAGACGAGTTCTACATAAGGCTGTACAGAAGCATACTTGGGTTTCACCCTCTCTCCTATGCCTACTTTCCTATACTTTTTGCGTGTATCATGCCCGTCTGGGTCACATGTGACCAATCGTCCTACAGACTTTTCGACAGCGTGTGACTAAGGAGCGTGTGTATTATGATCATTATATGATCTTATGCATGATTTTGGCCATCTTGCAGACTTTTAAGGCACTCTTATCTTAAATACGATTTTCGTATTTCCCGTACTCGTTAGGGCAATCTCATCAGGTATTTCGTTTCTCATCTCCAGTCAAATTTAATACTACTTTTCGCTTGGGGAAACACAACATTAGTGGGTGCAGTTGTTGTGGACATGCGATTAGATTTAAAATATTATCTAAAAGTTGCTTTGTCAAGTAAATTTTAAAATGTGATGTTGTTTGTCAATAACAGAAAAGTTATTGAATATGTTCGACAGATGACATGCCAACCAAACAGAAAAAATAGGGCTCGTGCACAACAAATGTTCATTGCCACCTCATTTGTATCTTAGCGCTAACCGGTACATAACCACTTATATCTCACAGAGCTTGAACATGAGAAACTCAGATAAGTATCTAGCAGTATATGAAAACAGCGATAACATATTTATTTGATTTGAAGACAATGGAGGCCTAGCAGTAATATTGTTACTCTCAGCAAAAGTACTGCCTCTTCCAGTTGGCAAGAAATCTTAACTAAAATAGTAGGCTCTGATATATTCTGTAAGCTCAACGAATCATGGAGTGGGATTATATCAAAAGGTGGCTGTTGCGAATGCAATAAAACCGAAATTGAATACAAAATGGAAATCAACTAGTGTGAAAAAAAAATTTGAATGGATTGAAAGAATATGCCGATGCACAAGTGGATAACAAACTATCGTTAACAGCGAGTCAAGGGGCACTTGTATGCATTCATAACTACTCGTATATTTACTAGCAGTCATTTGTATGAGTGTATGCGTGCGCTGCAAGATGCAGCGTTTGTAAATCGTGTTATGTGAAACACTTGGAAATTATTTCGAAAACACTTCAGAGTGTACAAGAGTAACGGTAACTTGATAATCTGAAGCTTACAAGCAGCTCAACAACACAAATGCAAAAGCAAAAGTAAACGACCTATTGCAACAACAACTTGTGTGTAGGCATGCAAAATATGCATTTGCCGTAGTGCGAACCAGTTAGTTGTAAGTATAAAATCTCTACGTGCAAAAAGTTACGTATACGACATGCAGGGCTACGATTTGGTATGCGAATGCCGTAAACTTTGGGAAAATAAAGTGAACTGCGAAAAAGTGAGGGAAATGAGATGCGACGCACGGTGGTGTTGGGTAGATAAAAAATTATAAATTTTTTTTGGTTAAAGATTTTGGAAAAATTTTGATGCAAAACTATAAATGGTTTTTAGGGTTTCTAGTGGTCATTCTTGAAATTCGCAGAATATTTAGATTGGAAATACTCTGGAATAGAGTTGCCTGCTATTAAAAATAGTACACTGAAATTAAGCATTTCTTTAATGTAGGCTTCAACACAGCTAGCTTAAAAAGCTTCTAGTATGCGGTAGTGTGGGTTAAAATAAATATGTCGTGGAAAGGGTTGCCAACATATTAAAAGTATAAAACCGAGATAATTTTTTTTAATTTTGTGCTGAATATTTTTTGCTTAAGCAAGCTCTGAAAAGGTAGGTAATGACTTGAAACAGAGTTGCCAGCAATCGAAAAATGTGAAAGGATGGAAAGGGGTTCCAACATATTAAAAAGATAAAATTGAGATATTTTTTTTTAAATTTTATTCCGGGATTTTTTCGGTTAAGCACGTTTTATAAAAAGTATGTAATGAGCTAAAACAAGGTTGCCAACAATAGAAAAATGGGAAACTGAAAGTATTTAAAAGCTTGTGCCAATCATGTCTCGTCTAGGAAAGCCTTGTGTTATGTATGCACAAAGGTGTTAAAATAAACCTTTTCCGAAACAGAGTTGCCAACGTGGGAAAATTTTGAAATTAAAAATAAATAATCGTATTTTGAAATAGAATCAACAATGCCAATCAACATCTAAAATATCGTTTTTTTTTTATAAAATTGGAATTATTAAAGAAGTATTAGTTGCCACCTAGCGAAAATTAAAGCATTTTTAAGTCACTCGTAAGCACATTATATATTACACCACTAATTATTTTCATTTTTTAATATGGTATGGTTGCCATAAAATGCTGCAACTCATTTCACTGTGCGTCGCTTGTGTGAGCGGTGTGGAAGACAGGGGTTCTGTAGCGACCGGAAGTTGAGTAAGTAACATGCAGTACTTGTGTTAGTCTGCAATTCATATACTAGTGGAAAAAGTGGCAACTGTAATTGCCTCGCTGGAATGTGCGAAAAACCATATACATGTGTATTTTAAACAAAAACAAAGACCAGAGAAACTACCAAAGCTGTTCCACGCTGCCTGGTTGAGTGTGGGTAAAAAACGCCACTAAAAATGTTAAATTATGCAAAAGTAAAGGCAACAAGATACGCAAGTGGTAATAAATGTTTGAAGAAATGGATAAGAGGCAAAAAGCAAGTTAGGGAGCGCCAAGCCAAGCCAAGTCAAAGCAATTGAGCGACGCACGAGGGTGCACAAAGAGAAACTTTGCTCGGATGGCAAATGCACAAAAGCTGCAAATATCGCCTGAAAGTATGCTAGTGTTTATAACGAAATTACGCAAGCGGCAAACACGGTCGCATATGCATACGCAAGTTATAAAACAACAACAATAACAACACGCTGGCATATAATGCAAAGACTAACAGGAGATGCAAAACTAAAAGAGGCATGAAAAGTCGCAAGTTGAGTGCATAAGAAGCTGATGTTCGCGCTTAAACAGCAATTATACGGCTGCGAGTAGGGGAGCAATGTGTGCCCCCCGTCTATACATGCATTTTCTGCACACGCCAGTACATATGTTGTGCGCATTAGCACGCGTTCGGCGCATTAAATGAGTTTGCTGCATGAAGTCGGGGGGGTAGAGTGAGGTGTGCCGAAGGATTGTTAGGAGCGGCGTGGATTACTTTTGATGCATGGCACGACCGTTTTTAGTGCCTATTGGCAAGCAGTAATAGTCGCATAGCAGTAGATTTTAAATTCAGTTCTACTTAAACAGAAACTAATGCATATATATGTAAGTTTGTCCTAGTCCCTTGAGCAGTTAAACTCCCTTGACGTTTTCAAAGGTTTTAATATGCAGATTAAGGAAGTGGTGTTTAAGTCCAGCATAAATGAAATGCATTAGCACGATGGAGGAATAATTGCTCTGAAGTAGTTTGGATGCAAAACTGCTGTAATTCTTCTTTAAATGCTTCGATTTTTTCAAGTGGATTATTGCAAACACAAAACGTTTCTTCACTAAAAGTGAAAGCAAAATCTTTAATAGATGTCACACATCAGACAGTACGAGGATTCTTCAGTTCGGTCTAAGGATAAGTTATGTAAGCATGCAAAGTTTGATTCTTATTGTTAAAATTAAATTTTGAACTGAACTGTAATTTTTGCTGTGCATGCCATGACTTTAATTCCCATTTCTGCAAATTTGAATTGTCTGATTGATTTTTCAAAATTAAAAGGACTATAATATTTTATGCGATTGGTTTTTTAGTATGAGGCATGTTATAAATATGTGGTATTGCGAAAAATAAATCGAAATTGGTACGAACTACCCCAACTCTCACATTCCACATCTAATGTTTTTTGTCTGTCAGTGTACTAGTTATAAGTCTTCTTCTTAATTGGCGTAGACACCGCTTATGCGATTATAGCCGAGTCAACAACAGCGCGCCAGTCATTTCTTCTCTTCGCTACGTGGCGCCAATTGGATATTCCAAGCGAAGCCAGGTCCTTCTCCACTTGGTCCTTCCAACGGAGTGGAGGTCTTCCTCTTCCTCTGCTTCCCGCGGCGGGTACTGCGTGGAATACTTTCAGAGCTGGAGTGTTTTCATCCATCCGGACAACATGACCTAGCCAGCGTAGCCGCTGTCTTTTAATTCGCTGAACTATGTCAATGTCGTCGTATATCTCGTACAGCTCATCGTTCCATCGAATGCGATATTCGCCGTGGCCAACGCGCAAAGGACCATAAATCTTTCGCAGAACTTTTCTCTCGAAAACTCGCAACGTCGACTCATCTGTTGTTGACATCGTCCAGGCCTCTGCACCATATAGCAGGACGGACGGGAATTATGAGTGACTTATAGAGTCGAGAGAGGACTTTGCTTCTCAATTGCCTACTTAGTCCGAAGTAGCACCTGTTGGCAAGAGTTATCCTGCGTTGGATTTCTAGGCTGACATTGTTGGTGGTGTTTACGCTGGTTCCAAGATAGACGAAATTATCTACAACTTCAAAGTTATGACTGTCAACAGTGACGTGAGTGCCAAGTCGCGAGTGCGACGACTGTTTGTTTGATGACAGGAGATATTTCGTCTTGCCCTCGTTCACTGCCAGACCCATTCGTTTTGCGTCCTTGTCCAGCCTGGAGAAAGCAGAACTAACGGCGCGGGTGTTGAGGCCGATGATATCAATATCATCGGCGTACGCCAGCAGTTGTACACTCTTATAGAAGATGGTACCTTCTCTGTTGAGTTCTGCAGCTCGAACTATTTTCTCCAGAAGCAGGTTGAAAAAGTCGCACGATAGGGAATCACCTTGTTTGAAACCTCGTTTGGTATCGAACGGCTCGGAGAGGTCCTTCCCGATCCTGACGGAGCTTTTCGTGTTGCTCAACGTCAGTTTACACAGCCGTATTAGTTTTGCGGGGATACCAAATTCAGACATCGCGGCATAAAGGCAGCTCCTTTTCGTGCTGTCGAAAGCAGCTTTGAAATCGACGAATAGGTGGTGAGTGTCGATTCTCCTTTCACGGGTCTTTTCCAAGATTTGGCGCATGGTGAATATCTGGTCGGTTGTTGATTTACCAGGTCTGAAGCCACACTGATAAGGTCCAATCAGTTTGTTGACGGTGGGCTTTAATCTCTCACACAGTACGCTCGACAGAACCTTATATGCGATGTTGAGGAGACTGATCCCACGGTAGTTGGCGCAGATTGTGGGGTCTCCTTTTTTATGGATTGGGCATAGCACACTTAAATTCCAATCGCTGGGCATGCTTTCATCCGACCATATTTTACAAAGAAGCTGATGCATGCTCCTTATCAGTTCTTCGCCGCCGTGTTTGAATAGCTCGGCCGACCATCCATCGGCCCCTGCCGCTTTGTTGTTTTTCAGGCGGGCAATTGCAATTTGAACTTCTTCATGGTCGGGCAATGGAACGTCTGCTCTATCGTCATCGATTGGGGTATCGGGTTCGCCTTCTCCTGGTGTTGTGCATTCACTGCCATTCCGCAGGCTGGAAAAGTGTTCCCTCCATAATTTAAGTATGCTCTGGGCATCGGTGGCTAGATCACCTTGGGGGTTCTACAGGAGTATGCTCCGGTCTTGAGACCTTGTGTAAGCCGCCGCATCTTTTCATAGAATTTTCGAGCATTACCCCTGTCGGCTAGCTTATCAAGCTGTTCGTACTCACGCATTTCGGCCTCTTTCTTCTTCTGTCTGCAAATGCGTCTCGCTTCCCTCTTCAATTCTCGGTATCTATTCGATCCCGCACGTTTTGTGGTTAATCGTAACGTTGCAAAGTAGGCAGTCTGTTTTCTCTCCGCTGCGACACGGCACTGCTGCATCGTACGAGCTGTTCTTTTGCACTTTCCGAAAACCAATGGTTTCGGTTGCAGCTGTACGTAAGGAGTTTGAAATGCCGTCCCACAGTTCCCTTATACCGAGTTGTTGACGAGTGCTCTCAGAGAGCAGGAGTGCAAGCCGAGTAGAGAATCGTTCGGCTGTCTGTTGTGATTGCAGCTTCTCGACGGCGAGCCTTCCTTGTGTTTGTTGGTGTGCGTTTTTTGCTGCACAGAGGCGGGTGCGAATCTTAGCTGCAACAAGATAGTGGTCCGAGTCGATGTTGGGACCTCGGAGCGCACGCACATTTAAAACACTGGAGACGTGTCTTCCGTATATCACAACATGATCGATCTGGTTGGTGGTTTTTCGATCCGGAGACAGCTAGGTAGCTTGATGTATCTTCTTATGCTGGAATCTAGTACTACAGATAACCATATTTCGGTCCCCGGCGAAGTCGATCAGCCTCAACCCATTTGGGGATGTTTCCTCGTGGAGGCTGAATTTACCGACCGTAGTACCAAAGATACCTTCTTTGCCCACCCTGGCGTTGAAGTCGCCAAGCACGATTTTTACATCGTGACGGGGGCATCTCACATAAGTGCGCTCCAAGTACTCATAAAAGGCATCTTTGGTCACATCGTCCTTCTCTTCCGTCGGGGCGTGGGCGCAAATCAGCGATATGTTTAAGAACCTCGCTTTGATGCGGATTGTGGCTAGACGCTCATTCACCACAGTGAATGATAGTACTCGGCGACGGAGTCTCTCTCCCACCACGAATCCCACACGAAATCTGCGCTCCTTTATATGGCCACTGTAGTAAATGTCACAAGGACCTACTCGTCTCTGTCCTTGTCCCGTCCATCGCATTTCTTGGACGGTGGTGATGTCAGCCTTTGTTTTCACGAGGACATCAACCAGCTGGGCAGTGGCACCTTCCCAGTTAAGGGACCGGACATTCCAGGTGCATGCCCTCAATTCGTAGTCCTTATTTCGTATGCCATGGTCGTCATCAAAAAGGGGGTCTCTCATCCGAGGCTGTTTGTTGTTTTACATTGGGGGTGTTTTTTTACGTGGCGGGTCCCAAACCCAGCGCACAACCCTATGCAGGGGATGTTTCGCCTTCTCACTTTAGCTCGCCTTCAAACGGATGTTCTTAGGCTACCCAGAGGCCTTGGCCAAAGACCGGAAGTCGTGAGCTGCTTGAGTCACATGTAAAAGAATCGTTTCTGGCCACTCCCAAGTGAATGGCAGTCAGAGAACTTTCCTCACTTGCGTGAACTTCTACACATGACTCCATCCTCCTAGTTATAAGTAGTATGTGTATAAATAATAAAATTGCTTGGATTGCGATCCCCTGGTTGACATTTAAATTTTTAAAGTATTTCCCTAGTTTTGATTCTTGCAATTTGCTAGAGTATAAAATGTTCGGTTGCACCGGGTACCTTACTTGTTTTAGTATGTATCATGTTAGTGGTATGTTTTCCTGGCAAAAAAAAAGCAATACTAATCTCACCTTCCGACTTTGATTCTTGCAGGTTCGGTTATACCTGAACTCTTTACTTCATTTTAATTGCAGTTTGACTGAGTTCGAAGCCCCTTTGAAATTGCAAACTTTTGATTATGACATTATTAAAGTAACATGTTAAATCTCTTATTATCCCTTCATGAATATATTTCGATGTTACCTGCTTTTGCGTAACATGTACGAGTATGTACATATCGCTCATTTGCTGCAAGACCGGTATAAATCAAAAAACATGATTTTTGAGTTGATGCTGCAGAATTGTTCCTTGAGTAAAAAATTCATATGAATACCTCTTATATGCTTGAGAAGAGGTGTAAGGTTGGAGTCACCGTGTAAGGTTGTAGTTAGTTGAAAACTTTAAACGCGTTTTATGAAAAATCGATTTTTTTGACTTATGCCGGTCTTGCAGCAAATGAGCGATATATATTTAGTTACATCCGGTATAAGTATATTTATTATTAATAATGCAGAAATTTAGCTGTAAAATATTTGTTTATCTTTAAGTGAACATGAAGTTCATGTATATGTACATAAATGTATTTATTTGCAGAAGCTTAATATTTTGAGACATCTCCAAAAATGTGACTTTTGTGAATACACACTGCCCATGAATATAAATATTTTTGTGTATAATCTCAAAAATTGCTTGCAAAATATGAGAAAACTTTACAAAATATGTGAGCGTATAAAAAAATTGCAGTCTATAATGCTTCTAACCTGTTCCACATATACAAATGTGTGTCAGCACATATACAAGTATAAGTATGGGTATGCATTGGCATGCGAATTTTTGGTTTGCGGTCATGAGACTTGCATAGCATACTATAATTAAAGTAGCATGCCACTTTAATCCAACATTTGTTAAGCATTTTATAAGGAAATATTCTCATTTAATTTTTAGGAAAATTTCGAAAGATTTTCTTAAGTGAATTTTAAATTTTGTGAAAAGCAAATAAGTTTTTACAACTGTAAGTACTTTGTTGCCAGTTAATGCTTATTTAAGAGCCGGCAGCGCAGCCTTTTCCTGCCTAGAAAAAAAAGCCACAGAGGTTGGCGCTACGTTTTCAAAATGAAGGACTTTGATTATTTCGTAACCAGCACAAATTTCAGCAACAATCATGCAGATTAAGCGCAGAATAACTCTAACCAAAAGGTGCTATTTTTGGGATGGCGGGCAATTGAGAAGCAGATCCCTCTCTCGCCGTACAAAAGTTAGAAGTCTGTTGTATAAGTCTCTTATCATTCGTGTCGAGCCGAGATGATAAAGCAATTGAAGCATTCGAGAAAACGGTTCCCACACGGCCTTTGCAGCAATGAATATCGGAGAAGATTAAAGCACGAATTGAATGAGTTCTACGGCGACATGGATATATCTAGTTAACAAACGCGCTGATTCGGCCATGTCGTTCATATGGAAAATGATGTTTTAATGAAAATCTTCCTCGATTCGAAACTCATGGGTGAATCGCATGATGGATAAACAAGGACGCGGCCGTAATAGAAAGACCAACTGCATAGCGACCTATCTGCACTTGTGATGTACAACTGGCGTGGTCTCGGAAAGGATCGAGGTAAATGACGAAGTTTTGTGTCCTCAGCCCAGATCAACCCACTGTTCGAGTGCCAAAGAACATGAAGATAATAGAATTGAAAGCCCCTTGAATTAAAAGTGTGACCAAGTATACAGATTGTCCGAGAGTGAATGTCATTTTTATAGGTTACATCAGAATTGAAATAGAGTCGTACACTGAACTGAGTAACCTGATAAATGATAAGTACTTGTATAATGCACTTATTATAGGACTTCTATTCTCTACAACTTCAAGTGAATACAAAGTAAAAAAGTCGAATCGACTAACAAACCACGTCTAGGGTTAGGTATATTACATAATCTCATCATACATGTATATTCCAGTGTGAGAAGAGTTTGCTATGGGTTTGGTGAGATTGGCAGGGCAACCATAGCAGCAACTTTTATTTCAGATCTGTACTGTCAGCAAATGGGCAATCTCCCAAAAGCCATGAGCTGCTTTAGGCAATAGCAGCGGAATTGCGTTTCATCAGGACAACAACTTGCCAGCGATACTGGCACGCCACAAGCTCTGAAAGCTTAGGTGGGACCTGAGTCGGATGGTTCTGAGTATGCGAAAATATCAATTTAATGTAAGTATAATGGATTTTTTCTACACCTTATTTTTATATTCCAAAAAAGTAATTTCCGAATAAATTTAAGACACTGTTTCTTAACTAACTTCTCCCTATTCGTGCAAAGGAATATGATGAATTTAGTTATGCTTTCTCCAGTCGATTATGCAATTAACTGCAAGAAAATATGCACCGCTGACCTACAGCTAATTACAAATTCATACAGCACTCCGTTTCTCTCCCTGAACTACTCTGCAAGGGATACGTTCTTGGCAGGTAACTAATTACTCCACATATAAGTATGTGTGTGGAAAATCTGCGTGGAACATTAATGTGTAAAATGCGAGTGAAAATGAAGAGCGTAAGACATTCTGAGTTCCGTTGGCAAGGCAATTCGGCAAAGTTTTTTAGTGTTTGAGCTGAGAACCTAAGGCACAGCACACATAACGTGGGGTGAATCGGTGGGTGTGTGCTTGTACGAGTATGTGGCAGTGCGTGAGCTGTGATTGTCAGTTTGGAGGACGCGTAAAAGGTAAGTTGCAAGTTTTTGGCGCGTTTCTTGGGAAAAACTTTTAAGTATTTATGAATTTCGTTCGCTGGCGAAAAAGACGACAATGCATGTGTGCATATATGTATGTGAGTTTCTTCGCTTCTTCGGTGGTGAAGCTGTGGAGAAAGTGTCGAGAAACTTGTGCGAAAGGGAACCTCAACTTTGCATAATTTTCATGCCGCATACCGCCTTGCCGTAATGGAAGTGTTTTCATTGAGCGGTAAGAATTTTGTGCGTAAATTAATTTTCTTTCTGTATGAGTTTTTGCACAATGCTCTTAATTGCAGTTTAAGGGCATTTTAAAACCTTTGTATACTTTTGTATGAGTTCAAAGTAAATGAGTTATCATTGCTGTTGCATATGAAATACTGCAAGGGAGAGAAAAAGGATTTTATTTTTTTTTTCGAATCGACCACAATCAACGATATAAAGGTAAAGTTTCGATTTTTAAGTAGCAAACAAGTTTGAATCCTGGTTATTAAGAAAGGCATTATGTTTATGCAATTTTCGTTATAAGTAGGTTCATCCAAAATTCTACATTTGTATGATCAGTTTAGAACACAATATTTCAACATAAACGGTTAGAAATATTGAGGAACTACATAATCAGTTAAAAGCTTGGACCATCTACATTCAATTAATCCATATAAGCTGATGGCAAACGTACTTAAACTCACTGTCACGATATATTACTTCTCTTTCAGACATCTTTCTCTTTAAGGGATCTTTCCTTACTGAATTAAACTGCTAGTTGCACAGCGTCTAAAATTTTATTACTGAGAGACCCAAAATAATAGGAACTTGGAATACAACTTCATAAACAAAATTATTTATTTGAAATTGTAGCGGGAAATAATAAAACATCACTTGGTTTGAAGAGAATTATATAGATAAGAAAATCTACAGAAACGATTAATTAACCACATTCCATTTAAAGAATTGAAAATATTCTGTTTAAAAATTCAAATGATTGCCAGCAATTAATATAATGGGATGAAACCTTGCACGAATAATGCCTTTAGATTATGCTACCTTATGACCAAAGCTTATCCAAATCCAATCAAAACTGTTCAAGCCTCTAGGTACCGAATATGTGGACCCCAGTAACTATAAATGACTTTAGACCAAAAATATCGAAAATTGTGTGAGGTATGTAATTGAATTTCAGAGAGAATCCTTTGATGACATCAGTAATTCTGTGTATTCAAAATAGTTGGAATCGGGTCAATAATTTCCTCAACCCAATTTACCTAATAAAAATATTTTCGAACTCCAGGTGACTTTATACCGCATATATTGGCCAATATTTGAATTATCTCAATGAAAATTGCAGAATATGTTTTACTCAAAACAGTTTATCTTTGTGTCTAAAATAGATAAAATTACTCCATATATGATTGGTGATTGTATATGAGATATCTTAATAAAGCCAGGGAAAATTTTAAAGTAGTTAATAGATAATGATTTTCGTTTTCTAACCAATCGTATGCCGAATTTGTCGTTCATTTGAGTATGGGTTATGGTTGACGTTTTATAAAGAATTCCTGGTTTTATTTCTTGCAAGTTTTAAGAATATAAAATGTGCAGTTATATCTTTAGTAAATAAAATAGTTTTTTTTTATACAAGGACTTGTTTTGATCGGTCAGTTGTATGTAACTATTTGTATTAGTGGTCCGATGTCGTGGTTCCAGCAAATGAGTTACTACTTGGGTACTTGAGTAAAAAAGAATGTGTACAAAATTTCAGAGCAATATCTCGTGAAAGCGTATATAACTACAAACAGATGGACATGCCTAAATTAATTCAGATTGTCACGCTGATCTTATATGACATTTACATATATATTTTCTGTTACGTATCCTCCTGGGTATTACAAATTTCAAGACAAACTGAATATACTATTTTCAGGGTATAAGAAGCACACTCAATACTCATATATACGTAGAGAGAACATGTAAGTAGATACGTGAGACAACGAGAGGGTGAGTGTAACTTCATAAGTTAGAGGATCGGAATGACACAGATCCACGCACAACATTGAGCAATCTGATGATATCAAACAGGTAGAATGAATGTGCTTTTGAAATGCACTGCCGAGTTTACGTTTACAAATAGAAATTTTTGGTGACGCAAAAAGTTTTTATCCTTAATTTTTTGGGCTTGACTGTGATAGATGGGAACAGGAATTTAGCAATAAATGCATTTGTTGATGGAATCTTGTTTGGATATTTCTTTAATGGCTTGTGATTTCGAAAATTTGAATTTTATCATCTATTCTTCGCATATTACAAGTATATGCAAATATGGATAATGTAATAGAAATATTATAGAAAATCTTGAACAAGATAAAAATTAGCAAATTGAATTCTTTGGCATATTGCGTAAATGAAACGTACAATATTTTGAGAATATGAATATGGGTGGAGTTCCCCTCCCCACCCCAAAAGTTATGCATTTTTTCTAGTGAGCCACAAAAATCTTAAAGTCATAATAAAACAAGAAAAAACGTTAACTTCGGTTGCACCGAAGCTAAATACCCTTCACAGCATTTCTGTTAGTAACTATGTGTTCAGTTTGTATGGAAGCTATATGCTATAGTAATCCGTTCTGAACAATTTTTTTGGAGATAACATTGGTGCTTTAGAAAATAATGTATACCAAATTTCGTGAATATATCTTGTCAAATGTGAAAGTTTTCCATACAAGCATTTGATTCCGATCGTTCAGTTTGTATGGCAGCTATATGTTATAGTTAACCGATCTGAACAATTTTTTCGGAGATTATATTGTTGCTTTAGAAAATAATGTATACAAAATTTCGTGAATATATCTTGTCAAATGTGAAAGTTTTCCATACAAGCATTTGATTCCGATCGTTCAGTTTGTATGGCAGCTATATGTTATAGTGGTCTGATATCGGTCGTTCCGACAAATGAGCAGCTTCTTGAAAAGAAAATGACGTTTGCAAAATTTCAAAACGATATCTTAAAAACTGAGGGACTAGTTCGTATATATACAGACAGACGGACGGACGGACGGACGGACGGACAGACAGACGGACATGGCTAAATCGACTCAGCTCAACATACTGATCATTTATATATATACTTTATAGGGTCTCCGACGCTTCCTTCTGGGTGTTACAAACATCATGACAAAGTTAATATACCCTGTTCAAGGTATAATGACCTAACAACGTACTGATTTTATCTTGTCAAATAAATTTTGAAATATGTGTCAAAAATAAAACTATAGTCTACAGTTACATATTTCTCAAATCAGGTACAAAATTATACAGTTCCCTCCTTAAAATTCTACTCTGGATCCACCCTTGTGACTGTTAGTGACATCTTCTTCAAATGTCACATCAAAATAATTATTCAACAAAGAAGTTACATTAAATTTTGTATGCGAAATCAAATTTCTGATACCGAAACGTTCATCATACGACTCCCTATCGTGCGACTTTTTCAATCTACTGCTGGAGGAAATAACTCGAGCTGCAGAGTTGAATACAGAAGTTCCAATATTCCATAAAGAGATGATATTGATATCAATGGCCTCAACAATCGCGCCGTTAATTCTGCTTTCTCCAGACTGGATAAGGGAGCGCAGCAAATGGGTGAGGCAGTGAACAAGGCCAAGACAAAATATATTTCTTGACAATCATAATTTCGAAGTCGTAGATAATCTCGTCTATCTTGGAGCCACCAGCAATAACAACAATGTCGGCTTCGACATCTAATACAGAATAATTCTCGCCAACACGTGTTACTTCGGACTGAGTAGGCAATTGAGAAGTAATGTCCGCACTCGACGAACAAACTCTATATGTTCCGTTCAGCTATATGGTGTAGAGGTATGGACGATGACAACATCTGACTAGTCGACGTTACGAGTTTTCGAGAGAAAGGTTTTGCGGAAGTTTTATAGTCCTTTGAATACAATATAGAATAAAGAAACAGCGGCTACGCAGGCTAGGTCATCTCGTCTGAATGGATGAAAACACTTCAGCTCTGAAAGTGTTCAACGCAGTACTCTCCGTGGGACTTAGAGGAAGAGGAAGACCCCCACTCCTTTGGAAAGAGCAAATGGAGAAGTACCTGGCTACACTTGGAATCTCCAATTGGCGCTAAACAGTGAAAAGAAAGAACCATTGGCGTGCTGTTGTAAACTCGGCTATAATCGCGAAAGCGGTGTCTACGCGAATATAAAAGAAGAAGAGGACCTTGTCAGTTTTCTTCGATTATCGAAGGGTGGTGCACTCCGAATTCCTTCCAACGGGCCGAACTGTCAACAAGGAATACTATTTGAGTGTTTTGGGAGATCAAATAAGAAAAAACCAGCTGGGGATTTAAATTTTTCAATCACAAATGTCTTTCAGCGACATTTTAAGTTTTCTTCTGTACGTTAAGCGGTGCGTCTTCCGAAAATGCTCAATGTGGTCTCAAATTGAATTTCGGACGACAATGTGCAGCGCTCTCATTTTTATTCCTTTGAGGCACTTTGATTGTATTTTATTTCTTAATTTTATTTCATATACACCCAAACACACTTGGGCCTTTGGCGATATGGCCTTCTAGCCGTCCTTGTACTGTTTCCCGTTATATAATTACTTTTGTTCTTGAGCCACTTTGACGGTTATTGGTGACTCTGCGTCACCGGCGTGAAAAAGCTTACTTGACTTACATGCGATTAATTAAAATGCGACCGTTTGGGGACGGTATCAAGCCGCTATTTACAGGTTTGTGGAAAGAGAAAGTAAAAGCGCCGCGTTGCGGAGTGTGGAGTGTACGAAAGGAAGAGCATGTGGAAGAGAATTGCGTCTGGCAGCCATTGCTTCTCATTGGAGGCGGAGTTGCTTCGTGGAGGTTAGCTCGAAAAAGTGTACGTGCAATAAAGTTAAATACGTTTGTATGTGCTTAACATATTTTACCTTGTAGAAGTATAGTCTCTTTTTTGCTGCACTTCTACTGTCTTCATCATCTTTTTGTACATCGTCTTATCTATTAATTATATTTAAAAGTATTATCACGCTCACATGCTTATTAATAACTGAAATTGGCTTTCAGCTGGGTTGATTTATGTGAGTCTTGCCCCAAAGTTGCAGCATGTTAAGTCCTTAGCCACCTTAGTCTAACATCGCAGCTCTTTATAGGTGAGTGTATCACGCGTTTACATGGGCTCCCTTTCAGAGGTGTCATGCCATGCCTTAATAAAATAATTATAAAAATATTTTATCTAAATGTCGTGTCTCTGTCTTTTCTTTCAGTTGTAATTCAAAAGTTGGTAATTGTATTCATTGTTATCGTACAATACATTTACTTTTAAAATTTAAATATGATGGTCATGCGCTGCAGCTATAACTTATAAAGGCTCGAGGGAAATTTTCAAAATGCAAATAGTTACGAAATGACTCAAACTGTTAGCAAAACAATGAGCTTAACGGTCTTTATACATAGGTGGCGAAAATCTTTATAACTATTTATTTAATTACCTGGGGCCTAGGATAGTTTCGGTTGGATTAGGACAATTTTTGGTCTTAACTTACTGTAAAGTAAAAGAATCAAATGGAATTTAAAATTGTGTTATATGGAAAGTACTATAGTCGTGGTTGTATTTCGATTTCGCCTATTATTATTACTTTAGTACTGTGACATAGGAATATTAAAAGCATGCCATGTTCTAAATTTAGTCGGGTTTAGTTGGGTCGGGTCCCGTGATATGTGATTTCATCAAAAAGTTGGTGGTGCCATACCCATCGTCCAATTTTTATACCGGCTTCCATAAGGTATTCTCATACCATCTCGAAGCCAAATTTTAACGTCACTGGAGTATTAAGATTGACCTATCACGATTTTAGTAGTTTTTAACCGTACCGTTATATGGGGAGTGAGCGGGGTTATCTCCCGATTTTATCCATTTTCACACAGTCGGTAGGAGTTCGTATAATATTTGTGGTTGGCTAATTTGGTTGATGTAGCTTTATTGGTTAGGAGATAAGTACATGCTTTAAACTAATTAGAGGGTTGGGCCACGCCAACTTTTTCAAAAGCTCTTGGCTGCAGGCACAACGAATCCTCAAGTGATGCGACATTTTACTACAAAGACTGCCATAGTGAGTATTTTGGGTTATGCAGTAGGAACTTTTGCGCCGAGTACTGGTTTAACTAGATTAAAATGGACGGAAAAAAGCTACAGGATCTTGCCATATGTGCAGTGCATTGCTACTAAAAAGACGACGAAAGACTCCCAAGAAATGTAATAAATATCAACAGTCAGTTTTAGATGAATACAGGGTGGCTGATGAATTTTGCTACATTAAGAAACTCAAATAATTTTTTTTTCAGTGTATGGAATTCATTTTTCTTTTATTCATGTTAAAGCTCATTCAATTTTATTAAATATAGCTTAATTAGTTTTAAAAATAATGGAATTTAAATGCCCCCTGCTCGTTGATGCATGTGCGGCATCTTACCAAAAAGTTGTTCATTACTGCTTGGAGAGTTGAGACAGGAATAGCCGCAACTGTTTCTCGAAAGGATTGCCTTAGTTTATTCAAATTTATTGGTTTTGCTTTGTAGACTTCCTGTTTGCAATAACCCCAAAAGAAAAAGTCAGGTGTAGTAAGGTCAGGCGACCTGGAGGGCCAACGGAATGTGGAGTTTCTGGATATCAGCTTATTGGGAAATTTTCGTCGCAATTCTGTCATAACAGGTTGGGCTATGTGAGGAGCTGCACCATCTTGCTGAAACCACACAGAGTTGAAAGAAATTCTCATTCGGCGTAATTCTGGATAGAAAAACTCTCTCAACATGCTCAAGTAACGGTCTCCAGTAACCGTAACGGTGTGACCGTTTTCTTCGGAGAAGTAGGGCCCACAATGTTTCCATCCTCTTCCACCATTTGAAGCATCTTCTGGCAAAATTCCAAGCGAATCGGCAAGTCTGCAGCAATCAGTTTGTCGGCCATTTGAATTTTATATGGGAATAAGTCCAATCCTTCGTGCATAATTGACTGTAATGACTGTCTGCTTACACCCATTTGAGCAGAAAAGCTTCTTGTCGAAACACGTGGATTGTTTTGTATGGCAGCAGCTACAGCAGCGATTGTTTCCTCCATTCGAACTGAAGGGTTTCGATGGTAAGGTCTTCTGTTGGCTGTCCCATGCTCGGCAAAATTGTTTACAAGTCTCATTATGGTCCATCTGCTCGGAGGATTGCCGCCAAACGTGCGCCTATACTCTCTTTGAACCGAAACTACGGACTCCAGTGCGTTATAGCGGCGGAATATCCAAATTCTTGTTTCAGTGTCCCAGTTATCCATTTTTTTAAATGTAAAAGTCAATCTGCAAAATAAAAAAAAAAAAATTAACCAGATTCATTAAATAGAAAAAAAGTTATTTAATTTTTTTTTTAAGTAGCGGCTTTCATCAGTGCAACTCGAGTCGCAATTCAGAATGCGGAGCATTCTAACAGAAGTCGACAAATTCCACGTGGCCGTGCCTTTAAAGAGGCACTTATTGCACGCTTCTCAAAATCTAAAGAAGCTAACCTTATACAATTATTGGACGGAGAGAGCCTAGGTGACAAAACTCCATCTGAAGCACGACGGGCTAAAAGAAACATAGGCATACCTGCGGCATCTCCGTAGTCTCGTTCCGGACATTGAGGCGGAAGTTCTCAAGGCGCGATGTGCAGCACACCTTCCTCCCCAAATGCGCACTGCCTCGTCATACAGTAACAGGCTGATCTCAATAAACTCGGGCTGCAGCCGACAAGCTTCACGAGTGATTAAACCGCCGGCATAGCAGCTGTTTCAGACCTTGAGACGCAAGTAGCACGCTTTGGCAGAACACCTAGCAGAACTTTCAGCCATCGTAGCGCGCTCACGTGAACGGACCGTTCATACAACCGGGAACGGCCTAGATCACGTAGCAGAACTCGCGTGCTACCAGCAACTTTCATCCCCGTAGGGCTTTGCTGGTACCACGCCAAGTTTTGGCGCCAACGCGCAAAAATGTACAACCGTGAATGCAAAAACGATGAAAACTTCAACAGGAGTCGTTAGTTAACCGGGCATCGACTCCCCTGCAGCCTCATGCCGCCTTTTCGTAAAGACCTGTCCACAACGTTCAATTTTTAAATGACACAGGCTCCGACCTCTCAGTTTTTCCCGTACAATCAATCACTTCGTTTTCATAAACCACTCCATTACCAACTCTATGCGCCAACGGCACAATTATCAACATCATAGCGGATGCGCCTTTAAAACCCCCGATTTTAATCTTCAAAAAGAATTAACCTGGCGTTTTTGTCTTAGCTGATGTTCCACGACCTATCATCGGAGCAGATTTTCTCAGCCATTTCGGTCTCATCGTTGATCTGAAACATAAACGCATAATAGACCAGAAAAACTCAGTTTATCTTCATGGGGCAACACCCTTTTTTGTTAAGTCGTATTCAATCCAAAACTTTACAAATTGATCATTTAACACCATTTTGGAAATTAACTTTTCAGAAATTCCCTGAAGTAACCAAACCAAGACGGCCTACCAAAATTCACCAAACACCAAACTCGACATTATATCAAAACTAAGGAGGGACCTCCTGTCACAAGCAAAGCACGAAGACTTGCACCTGATCGTCTTATCATCGCTAAGGCAGAATTTGAAAAAATGATTAAGATTGGCCTCGCCCGGCGATCCAACAGCCCATGGGCATCACCGCTACACCTGGTGCTAAAGAAATCAGGAGATTGATACCCGACAGATACCACGTCCGTTATTTAGAAGATTTCGCCGCCACTCTATACACAAAAAAATATTCTCTACTATTGACCTCGTCCGCGCCTTCAACCAAATCCCGGTCGCTCCGAAGGACATTCCCAAAACAGCGATTATAACCCCGTTCGGATTATTTGAATTTCCTTTCATGACCTTCGGGCTTCGGAATGCGGCATAGACGTTCCAACGTTTCATGGACGAGATCACCCGAGATATGCCATTTGTCTACGCATACATTGACGACATCCTCGTCGCTTCAGACAACGAAAATTACAACACATGGAACACTTGCGAATTGTTATTTCAACGCCTACAAGACGTGGGCTTACGATAAAAACGCCGCAAAGACCAAACTCGCACAAAGAGAGGTCGCATCTTGGGCCACACAATTTCAGAAACAGGCATCAAACCACTGCACTGAACGAATATGCGGCAGTTTGGACTTCCCCAGACCTTCAAACAATTAAGAGCTTACGCTCCTTTTAGGTACAATCAATTTCTACAGAAAATTTATTAAACATGCTGCACAGATTATTAGGCGCTTTTTTTACAAACTTTTGGAAGGATTCACCACCAAAAGCTCTCAACCTGTCGCATGGACCCAAGAACTGGAGACCGCCTTCGGATGCTGCAAAAACGCTCTGGCCACGGCCACACAGCTCGCTCACCCTAGCAGCGACGCAGATTGGGCTATTTTCACAAATGCGGTCACAACAACGTTTTTTGAGGGGTCTCGGCGCTGTTTTTGGCAGCAGAAAATTGATAACTCATTGGCAACCACTGGCGTTTTTTTTAGCAAGAAAAAAAGCTGGACGAAAAATCGGCCGAGCGGTCGACATATGATCGCGAATTTACAACGCCATATACGAGTCTGTAAAACATTTCAGACACATCTTCGAGGGGCGGCAACGTAGCATTTTTACGGACCATAAACCACTGGTTCACGCTTTTTAAACAGCGTTTAGATAAGGCATCCCCTTGGCAGTTCCGCAGACTTGACCTCATCGCGCATTCTCCACTGAAATCAAACACGTTGCAGTGCAACGAAAACATCGTTGGCCGACACTCTGTCTCGCGAGTAGACGCAATTTCAACGCCGTGACACTTACTTGAGACTCGCTATCACAACAAAAAAACGACAATCAGCTTCAAGACATAATTGGAAAATACAACTCATCATTGAAACTCCAACGAATTTTTATATAAAGAACCAGATATAGAGCTATATTTGCGACGTTTCCACGGGATATTACGCCCTTACGTGCCCAGCACCATTTAACGAAAACAAGTTTTGAGTCTTTGCATTGCTCTGGCACACCCAGGACAAAGAGGCTCCAGAAACTTATCGCAGAGTGCTACGTATGGCCATCTATATCAACAAAGACCTTGCCGAAACTGGCAAAACTTGCATTGCGGTGCCAGCAAAATAAAATAACGATACATAACACTCGCACCCATATCAAACATTTGATACAACCAACCCAACGTTTTCCACCAGCATGTTCACGTCGATCTAATAACTTTGCTTCCATCAAAGGGGCATCGATACTGCCTTACTGCCGTCGATCGCTTTACCCGATTTCCAGAAGCCATACCGCTAGAAGACGCACGAGCCGAAACTGTGGCACGTGCATTCATGCTGAACTGGATCGCCCGCTATGGCGTGCCCGCCAGAATCACGCCAAGCTAAGTATCGCGTTTTTAAATTCAGGGACTTGGATCACACTAGCCACGTTTTTGTCCGCCGCGGACAAATTGGTCCTTCATTTAGCCATCCATACGACGGCCCATACCGAGTCGCGGCCCGATACGCCAAGTATTTCACCGTTCATATCAATGGAAAAGACATCCCAGTTTCTATCGATCGTTTGAAACCGGCGTACATCGTAGCGAATGATCAAGGAACACTCGACCACTCGGAAAGTAATAGGACTGATTTTCTTTCGCCGCGACTATACTTTGAACGTGCGCGCACCGTCTGGATTCGGTAGAGGGCGTTCCTAGCTAACGAAGGAGCGGCTGGTCAGTTGTCTCCGAGCGCCTGGAGAGTCAGACTTTTTTGTTCATCAAGGGCGTCGTCCACCATGAAATTTTTCCTCCTGGAAGTCCTCAAGGGACTTAAACGAAGGGTCAGTTGGCTCCGACAAAAGATATCACAGCTGATTAGAAGTTGCACTACGGCAACGCCTTGGCTTACACCGCCTTTCTGCTACAGCTACCTAATCAAGGCCAGTATCCCAAAGCTTCCGAAGTTGCCCTACAGCCAAGATGTGACCCCACCGGACGTGCCTGAAAAGGCCGATGAAAGGCAAGTATTTGGAGAAAACAGAGGGGATCTCAGCAGCATGTACTTCGGCTCTCAAGGCTATTCCGGAGAATGTCTTCCGTGACACCTTCAATGCTTGGAAATCGCACTGCGTTGACGCAGAATTAGCCTATTTTGAAAGTTTTTAAAGAATTGTAACGATGTGTTCGAAATTTTTTTTTATCAACTCAGTCCCATTACTTTCCGTTCAAACCCTGTATATGTATGAAAAGCGTTTACTGAAGTAAACTGAAATACTTTCGGGTAAATATAATCATGATTGGATACAGCAAGAAGACTCAATGGAAACAAGAGATCCGTAGTGTAACTTTAGATTTGCCACTAAAGTCACCAGATGTCAATTCAATGGAGAATATTTGGGATTTATTCAAATCCTACTCCGACATACCTGGAGATCGCTTCCGCTGGAATATGCAGAAAATTTAATTGCAAGCTGCCATGAAAATTATCAGGCTATAATAGATCAGGCAGAAGTTGGATCATGTATTGAAGAAATGTCAGCTATAACAAAACGATGCATTTTCTATAATTACAAAAATTTGCCCAACAAACGCTACCTACACTTTTTTAATTCACTGTATGTAGTACACATATAGTCAATATATCGCTACATGTAGGCAAAACAATAGACTCTGTCGTAGACAAGTGTACAAGAATGATTTTCACTCTGGCGTTCGAATGTCGGTTGCATAAAATTGAGGAATTCAAGAAAAGTCTTTCTAATAGTTCCCATCTATCGCAGGCAATTCAAAATATCCCAATGAAAGCTATACAACAAATTCCCCAAGACCTTCTAAGTTCAAGTCCCCATAAGATAGTCGTATATAGTAACCAATTATCAGCACAGAAGTACTTTAACAGAACTTCTTTTATGATTTTAATATACTGAAAAAATTCAAGTCAAGCATTCTTCTTTTGATCAAATATTAAATATTAAAATGTGCAAATGAAAGCCATTTCTTTTAGTTTCTTTGAGTGAAAATGGCTAACAATTGCTTCGAAACTGAATCACTGAAACTTACAAAATGCGAAAGAAAAATTTACAAATTTAAAAAAAGTAAAGTAAAGTAACTAAATCAAGCTATCAACAGATGAAATGCTCCGTGCACACATTCACATACAGCATTATAGCCTGATATGTCTGAGTAACGCTATACTGCAACTAACAACATGTGATCAGAGGCGAATATGCCGATACTTACATAAACATATGTGTACAATGTGCATGTATAATGCTTTTATATAAGTATGTGTTTACCTTTGATGGCACAGCCCATTTGCAATCATAAATAATTCCAAGCTTACTTACAAGACAGAAAAGAAGCTGATATTATGCGAAAAGCGAAGAGCAGTTGAAAAGCAAAATGAACCGAGGAAACTGGAAATTCGCTCAAGAAATGTACGCATCAACATGTGAATATGCGAACAAAACACATATCTGTAAGGAATCGATGTTTATATTGTATAACGGCATATATATAATATATAGACATATGCGCTCTCAGATATTCAGTGTCATGTTGCAGTTAGTTCACTCAGCTGTTGTTGAGTGGACTGGCGAAAGGGCAAATTACGCTTTGAAATCCACTGGCTAACAGGTGAACACATAACACATACAAATCGTCTATTTTTATATTTACGGGGCATATTATAGGAAAACTTAAGGAAATATATTTACAGGGTATAGCTCTGTAGGAAAACTTAGGAAAATATTTATGCAGGGAATTTGTTGAACAGATGGAGGTTTTAAGATACTGAAAATATACCGCCAGTAATAAAAAATAGGGAGTTGCATATACATATCTCACAACCTATTTAAGTTATATGAACGAAAATTAAGAAAAACGTTTCCCACAGAATTTCTTGATTCACTTTCGAAATGGGATATAAACCGGATATAAAGAAGTGTAAAATGACGATGGTAACATATCTTCATCTATCATTAAAAAAGCATGCTTCTCTGATAACAATGTGACTTGATGTGTCTTGATGTGGACTAAATGTGTGATATTTTATTAAATTTTAACGAACATGTTTTCTTGAATGTTTGACGTTTAATTTCAATTGAATCGGTCCAGACCTTGGTCTAGTCGTCATATCCACAATATAAAGATTTTACTCCTACAACAGAATTTTCCACAGCAAACCAAAATACGAGGTGCGTTGCAAAGTTCTTTTTGAATTTAGAGCCCCCTGGTGACGCTCTCTATACGTCGGCTGGTGCGTAAGAATCTGCAATCTTTATCGATTGTCCTGTGAGAATTCATGATATTTCATGGATTGGAAGTGAAGTTATTGCGTTTTAAGTGTCAGTATGTTTGGTAGTTTACCTTGATATCTTAAATTGAAAGCGTACAAAATTCAGCTTGTGCAAGAAATCAAGCCACTTTACCTTCCTAAGCGACATTGCTGCACTCTATGGGCTCTTGAAAAGTTCCAAGAAGATCCGACGTTTTCGAGCAAAATTTTGTTCAGCGATTAGGCCCATTTCAGGGTCAATTGGTATGTATACAAAGAAAATTGCCGCATTTGAGACGAAGAGCAACAGTCTGGTGTGATTTGTGGGTCGGTCGAATCATCGGCCAATATTTCTTCAAAAATGACATAATAACCGGCTAATTAATGCCTGGAATTAAAGTTCGTGATCTCGGCGACATTTGGTTTAAACAACACGGCGCCACTTAACACATGTGGCATCAATCAATGGATTTATTGAAAGAAAACTTCGGTGAGCGAATAATTTCGAGCATTGGGCCGGTCGATTAGCCACCAAGATCATGTGATATCACACCGTTAGACGTTTTCCTGTAGAAATATGTAAAGTATAAAATCTTTGCGGACAATCTCGCTTCGATCCCGCGGGCCATTCGACAGTTACCAGTCGAAATGCTCGAACGAATCATCGAGATTTCGACTCAACGTATGTATCTGAGACGTAGCCGTGGATAACATTTGAAAAAGCTAATTTTCAAAAAATAAATGCCAAAGAATGCTCCTTCGAATGATAATTTCCATTCCCCATCAAATTTGAAATTTTTATATATTTTTTTTAAATGGGTGGCCTCGAAATGGATCACCCTTTATTATTATCTATTCTTATGGTATAAGGAACTCTTTTGTGAAAGGTATTGCCGGTGCATGCCAAGTTATCTTTTTTTGAGGTTCTTGGTAAGAGTTCGCTATCTATCGGCATTTTATATTCTTACAGATCAGCGCAGGATTAGGCAGATCATAGACCCAACAAGTATTGATTTATTTCAGTTGTAATAAGCAAGAGCAAGCAGTATCTACGTCAATAAAGAAAAAGGATAAGAAAAAGGAGTAAGAAGCAAGAATTGAATGGACAAAATGAGAATACTTTAACGCAGTCATGTTTCCTATTTACTAAAATACGAGATTGTTGTAAATGCTGAGGAAACCCTTATAGACTTCCAAAGTAAAGGGGGGATTGCATTCTCTACATTCCTTTGCGTTCAATGTACGCACATATGCTTGCATCACGTACTCAGACATTTGTTCCATACTTTGTTAATACCATCCGTGTGCTTCTCTTTAAATTGACAGATCTCAAAGTATTTTACCTAAGCACAACAACAAAAGTAAAAACATCTATTTATTTGTTGGTGCTGGCTCATCCTTCGTCCATCCGTTGTTTCATTCTTTTCAGCAGCGCTACGCTCTTTTCCATATGCACACATGTATATCCTCAGGTAAATTTACAACTTTTCAGTTTTCTGATCAAATTTATTTGCAGCATTAGGTTTTTTGTTCTCTTTGCTATTGCTTCTGCTTGATTTTGATTGAATGTCCTTCCAGTAGCAACGCATCCATCACTCAGTGGCTGCACTGAAATGTTTCTAATCTTCTAGAGCAATACTATCGTTGTTGTTGTTGTGTCATACCATGTATTATTTGCAAGCTTGTAAGCGTACAAGGAGCATATGCTGTTGCACTATCACCTGCTGCTAGTTCCTGCTGTCGCTCTGGCGCATAAAGCGTTGCCGTTGTTGCTATTTTGTTGTCGTTGTTGTTACATTTTTTGTTTAGTTTTATTTTGTGCGTTATCAATTTAACATAGCTGAAGCATAGAGATACTAAATCTTTCCACATGCATGTACATATGTGTGCGTTTTTTCTGTGTGGCAACTCCTTGCTTTATTGTCTTATTAAATTGATTTTTGCTTTGTTTCATCAAAGCAGTGATTGCTAACGAAAGCAAATAGTTTCACGCATTCACCGACATTTTTTGTGTGTTTTGTTCTGGAATATTATACTCGTATAAGCAAAATCTGCTGATTATATCTAGTATTTGCAATTTAATAAGAAATATGTTTCTTTCTTTCAAATACGAAATTTTGTATGGGACGAAGGTTAGCTTTTCGATAATAAAATGTGGCTCTATGTTAGTAAGTAATTCAAAGTCTGTTAAGGTATACTAATGATAGATTCAAAATAGAAATTATTTTAAAGCTTACCATCTGCCCCATTAGTAGCACCATGTTAGACCATTCTTTGAATTTTTTTCTTTCATTGATTTGCTATAATGTTAGATCTTATCTGGCTGGCTAAGGTTGTCGCCCTTATACTTTATAAAAAAAACTGAGATGAAGAGATTGTGAAACTGGGATTCCAAACCTGTTTTGAACTTCTGTTAAAGAGTCATTGCCATAAAGGGAGAGTTAAAATTCCAATTGGTATGGTAAGTTGGTAGTACACCGGATATTTAATATCTATCCCATACTAATTTATGGTGTTAGCGTGGTAATGTAGTGCTTATGCGCTGGCCAAGACCGTGCAGTTCCCGCAAGTATTGGTTGAAATAATGGATGCTCGAAGCACGCTTCAGAACTTGGACTATCACCAAAGTAGTGAGCAGTACAAAATTAATTTGGGATAGTGTAGATACTGAACAGATCAAAAGGCTTCTTTAAAATTAGAAAAAAATATTAACTTCGATTGCGTAATGGCTAGAATAACTTTCAAAAATAAAGAAGTTTCCATACAAGAACTTAATTTCAGTCAGTTCTGTGTATAAATAACATATGTTATAGTGGTCCGGTATCAGCGGTTCCGACAAATAAACAGCAGCTTAAATATGAGAAGCTAGGCATATATAAAAGACAGACTGACATGGTTAACTCGACTTAGACACGCACAGCACTTTTTGGGATGGACTTCAGCTACTTCAGCGAATTTCGTTTCATCTTTTTGACCGACTGAAAATGGGTTCCACGGAGAGGCAATTTCAGTTTAGGGAACAAGAAAAAGTCACACGGAGGTTGATCTGATGAATACAGTGGTTGATCTATGATGTTCATTGCGTTTTTGGCCTTAAATTCGGTCGTAACCATGGCTTGATGCGATGGTGCAATATCATCGTGAAAAATCTATTAATTGTTCTTCCACAACAATTCCGGCCGTGTTTGATGCTCTCACACAAACGCCTCAATACGGCCAAATAGAATTCCTTATTAACCGTCTGTCCATCCGGAATGAATTCATGATGCACCAAACAATGAATATCGAAAAAAAAACAATGAGCATCACTTTGATTTTTAAGCGGCTTTGGCGTGGTTTTTTAGTTCCGGCTCGTTTTTGACCTCTATTGATCACTTCACTTTTTTGTATATCAAATTCATAAACCCATATCTCATTGGCAGTTACAATCAGCATGTTCAAGGACAGCTGTTTATGGTGCTCTTTTGGAAAAAAAATCAGTTTTATCGAAACGAGTCGAGTAAGGATGCATTTCACACTCAATATATCCACCAAAATCATTCGAGCGAACTCGCGAGAAAGATCGAGATCTCTTGCCATCCCTTTAACACTTTCCTGATGATTTTCCAGCACATTTTGAATTTTCTCGTCAGTTGAAGTCTTTAAAGATCTGTCGACCGTTTTTAAAGGCTTTGACCACTTGCAGACTTATGCTTTTGAATTCACCGACTTAAGCAGCTGCTGTAAGCTAACTGGTTGCCTGAATGTCTTCGTCGCTTCCGTGTGACAAACGCAATATATCCTGTGCAGGATATAAAAAGAGAGGTTAATAACATCGTAGATGTCATTGCATGATAATTTATATATTAACTTCAGAAATTTGACAAACCAGAACCAGAAGAATTTATAACTTGTGGTCAAGATGGTGGGACGTTAGAACATTATTCTTGTGAATCTTTAGGCTTCAGCCGGTGGAGGCGAGGTATTTCCGGCGGCTACCAATTTTCTAATTATGCAGAAATTGAACAGCTAGGGAAGGAAGTATAGAAATATTACAATTCCATGGAAATATTGAATAGTGCTTAGCAAATGACAGTAATGATCGCTTAAGTGCGTTCGCTTGCGGACAGGCGTTCTTACGATCTTCACCTTTAACTGTCCAACCGGTCCTCGACCGAAAGAGGAACTTCTTTCGATACATTAATAGACTTCGTTAACGAAAGAATGTTGAAATAAGATAAGGGAAAGTGAAAATATTTCGTTTATAAGCTATAAGTGAGCAAGTGGCGACATTCCTCTCGTAATGAGCATGCAATCGAGTAAAGATATTTTAAGGACCCAAAAAGCTGTGTATTACTTGGGCGTAGAACTGGACCCCAGATTAAAATGTATTGAATGGGTGAAGTCGAAGAGTCGTCATGCTTATATAACCACGAGACAGAAGACGGTGCTGAACACATATTCTTTAAATGTGTGCCAACGCAACGGGAACGCACCGCCTTAGAAGACCTGGTTAGCCCAATAAATGTGAACAATTTAGCTGGTGTCATGCTGAACAGCAAATAAAAAACTGGTGATTATCCCGAAATACTCAGCAATTTTGGCACGCCGATGAAAGCGGGATCTGCACGCACGTGCACAGATGTAAACTGGACCACCATCCTGAAGTAATGCAAACGCGGTTCAAGGGTGGGCGACGGTTCCTTAAAGGGGGGTTTTTAGTGATCTGCAAGTGGCACATACCGTTGCCGTGATGACCGATCTGATGATGCGGAAAGCATTTTCCACTCCCTCACCCGCAAAAAAAAAGCAACAAGAGCATAGCTTTGAAAAGTATGGACTTTTTATTATAGCCGTTTTCGATTAGAAACGTCTTTGCTTGTTGTCTTATTGTCTATAAGTAACAAAAATTGTCTTCTACACAAGATAGAGACTTAAGATTCTAAATTTTATATAATGAGCATGGCTGATGTTAGAAAGCTTAGCGAGTCGAATAAAGGCCTTATATTATTGTATGGTCTTCATGCTGCAGTTTTCGGAGTTTACTTTTTTCTCCAGAAAGTTCTGGGAAATTGTAAACGGTGTTGTTGATCAAATGTTGTAAAACATAGAATAGTTTGGATTGCTGAATTAATTTAAAGTAAAATTAGTGTTTACTTGGTCTTCGGAATAAGATGAGCGAACGAGAAGGTCAATTATCTGTCTTCTCAAAACGTACAGTCTGGGCATTGTTATTTTGAAAGAAATTAAATTAATTCAATAAAAAAAAGGACATACACAAATATATATTTCCAACCCACTAAAAACGTCCGTCTGATAATGCTACTTATCACCGCGAATATTGTTTAAGCCAACTAACTAAGCGAAAATATTGTACACAAGCGTCTCCATTGCCGTCCCAGCGGGAGTATACGCCAACTCCTCAAGCGGCTTCGTTCGCAACACGCCACTGTATGTTGCAGCTTAAAGTGCGAAGTGCGGAGCAGCTGCGGCAGCAACTGAAATATGCGTGAATGCACTTTGTGCAGATACTTACAATCGATTCCCTGGGTGCCGATGCGATTGCACGCGGAGCGAGTGCTGCGAAAGGATTGCAGTTGAGTGGCTGAGCTGCTGAAAAGTAGCAAACAGCATTGGAGAAACAGCAGTAACAACAAAGCATTGACAAAAGATTGAGCATAAACCATAGAAATAGCAAAGCGTTGCCACTTTTATTGCTGCCACGCCCTTGAATGTGTGTGTGTGTGTGTGCACCATACTGTTGATTTAGTTTTTTCGCTGCTACATGTTGTTGCTATTATTACACCCTGAACAGGGGTTAACACCGAAATTAGTGACAACTAAAAGGAAACGTTGGAGTCCTAATAAATTATATTTAAAATTGATCAATAAGACGAGTTAAGTCTATTTATTCGTCTGTCCATACGTCTGTATATATTAGCGAACTAGTCCCTCAGTTTTTGAGATATCGATTTGGAATTTTGCATACATTCTATTCTAGCCAAGAAACTGATAAATTGTTGGATTCGCCGATATCGGATCACTATGTGATATACCAACCACACAAACTGAACGATCAGAATAAATATCTGATATGTACAACTTGTTTATTTGACGAAGTAACTTCAAGAAATTTGACGTATATTTTTACCTAGAATATCGCTATAATTTACGCAGAAATTATTTAGCTCGCATAGCTGCCATACAAACTGACTGATCAGACTGAAGGCTTTGTATGGCAAAGTCCTTCATTTGACGAGGTGTCTTCACGAAATTTGACGTAGATTATTATTTCAGGTATCTCTACAATCTCCGAACACGTTATTACTGTGCCCAAAAAATAAGGTGACATTGTGATATTGATATTGAAAATTCTTTATTTATTCTTCCAAATCAATTTCATCCCCTTCAAAGTAATCCCCTCCCTATGGAAAGCACTTATGCCAACGGATTTTCCAATCTTTGAAACACTGGTTGTAGTCACTTTCCGGGATGGCCTTCAGTTCCGTCTTCGCTGCGGCTTGAATCTCCTCTACCGTATAAAAACGGTGTCCCCGGAGCGGTCTTTTGAGCTTGCTGAACAGCCAGAAGTCGCAGGGCGCCAGATCAGGTGAATACTGTGGTTGCGGAACGATATGGGTTGAGTTTTTGGCGAAATGATCACGAATTACGAGGGCAGTATGGGATGGTGCATTATCGTGGTGTAAAAACCAAGAATTGTCTTTCCACAAATCCGGCCTTTTTAGGCGGATAGCGTTACGCAAACGACGCATAACGTTCAAATAATATTCCTTGTTGACTGTTTGACCGGTTGGAAGGAATTCATAATGCACAACACCACGATAATCGAAGAAAACAGTCAACATAACCTTAATTTTTGACCGACTTTGGCGCGATTTTTTTGGTCTCGGCTCTCTTTTGGCACGATATTCGCTCGATTGATCGGTTGTTTCGGGGTCGTAAGCATAGATCCAAGTCTCATCGCCAGTTATAATGCATTTCATGACACCCTGGTAGTCGGAAAGCATCGTTTCACACACTTCAACGCGACGCCTTTTTTCCAAAAAATTCAATGTTTTCGGCACCAGTCGAGATTTGACGCGCTTGAGGCCCAAAATGGTATTGGCTGAGCCTTTTGATACGCCAACTTCATCAGCAAGGTCTCTAATTGTTAATCGACGGTTTTTCAACACCAAATCTTTGATTTGTTGAACGTGAGCTTCGTCGGTTGAGGTTGATGGTCGCCCTGAACGCTCTTCGTCTTCGACACGTTCACGGCCGGCTTGGAACTCACTATACCACTTGTAAACATTTTTTTTAGACATAGCCTCATCACCAAAGGCTTTCTGCACCATCCTCAACGTATCCGCAGTAGAAAATTGATTCTGTAAACAAAATTTAATGCAAATTCTTTGCTCAACAAATTTCGACATCGCAAAAAACGAAAAACTCACTTTTAGCAGCTCACAAAACGACACGTATCTCAAACATTAATAAATATTTTGACATGAAATTTGACATAAATGTGACTGACAGTACTACCAACCTAAAAAAAAAAATAATTCTCCAAATCCTTCGACGCGCGCAGTTTAAATTCAAATGTCACCTTATTTTTTGGGCACAGTAGTATAGCTACTATATAAACTGACCGATCAAAATCAAGAAAAATGTTTTTATACCCTAAAAGCTATGAGAAAGGCACGTGCGAAGGGTATTATCGCTTCGGTGGTGCTTTTTCTTGTTTTTGTTGTGTATTTGCTTACATTACTCTTTCGACATTTTGGTCGCTCGCATAGCGGGTCCCTCAGCACTGGAACGCGCTTTTTCTCCAAAAAGTCATGCTGTTCAGGCGATAGTGCCACCCGCGCATGCACACACACACATATATATATACACCGATTCATTGTTTCTATTTGCTGTGGCGTGCATATGTGACGCTCACACTTAAGTACATACATGCATATACACATACATACATACTATGCATATACATATATATAAACGCATAAAATGTAAAAGTCTCAATTATTCTCCCAGCGGGATTTTTTCCTTTTAATACTTACAAAGTTTTATCATCAACAAGAAGCTCATAAAATATGTTTTCATCTTCCTGTACAGAACAGCAGCAGGAGCAGCACTGGCGTTCCGTTACCAGCAGCGCCACCGCCGCAGCCGCATCGCCATATTTTCTTTGCGCGCATCATTTGCCCCCAGCATGGCCGGCAGCTATAGCTGCCGCTTAAGCATCTACTGCTTGGCAGCTTTCTCGTTCGTCCGCCGTTCTCTGCTCTGCGTCTTCGCCTCTTTATTTCTGCGCTTTGTGCTATTTTCATTGCTTCAGTTTCGACGTCCTGCGGATGCTACTAGCAGCAGATTTACTTTTTCGGTTAATTTAATTTTTTTTGCATTTCTACTTTTTGTAGAAATATTCCCTTGCCCCGTGGTTTTTTCGTTTTGCTTTTTTCGGCAGATTTCACCCCCTCGCCCTTGCCGTTGTGCGCTCATTCGCTTGTTTGTTACTACAGCTCATTCGTTTAAGCCATTTTACAGCAATTTTGCTTATAGCCAATTTAGTGGTTGCACAGTTATGCCAAAGCCAATGTTGCCAGCAATCGCCAGCGGGTGCTGCCACGGGCCATTTAAGCTGCTGTTGTTGCTGCTACATATTGCAGCTTCTTTCAATTTACTTACCTGAGCTGA